>NW_022709011.1:7775-12097 GCF_011630105.1 Anneissia japonica | reverse complement strand
ACGTATGCATGCTAACTATAGCGTGAGTGTGACGTCACCAAAAAATAAAAATTATCTATTATAACCAAAATATTAATAACTACAAGGTTTGTGGGCGTAAATTCCCTTAATACGAATTAAGGGGAGCACCATCTCCTTGCCATACAAATTACAGCTCCAATTGACGTCTTGAGTTTTGTGCTTCGCACACGCCGCTGAGGGCGGTATTCCGGGAAGCCTGCGTCGAGCCTTGGAACCCCTTTTTATTATAATTGTAGAATATATATATTTTAGAAATGAATAATGATTAGATTAAAGTATTTTTGAAGGTTTGAATGGCAAGGTAATAACATATATGCCTATGTTTAAGCTAATAAGGATTAGGCTATGATTACACTATGATCACAAAAAAAAAACTGCATAGGTCTGGGCCTTTTTTTTCTTTGTTTTTCAAAATTCACTCAGTCACAGGTAATTGTACGAAATGAAGTGTGTTTACTTGACGTTTAAAATGCACAAGTACAATATATAGGTACAGATAGGCCTACGTAATTCATGAAAAACGATGACAATAATTAAATAATGGTGACGATAGGCCTAATGATGATGATGACTACGAATAAACTGGCCTATAATTTACATAGTTGATTTCTCGTAACCAGTGGGACTTGTTTTCTGTTATACTGGCATCACCCCATCTTAAAAAGATACTGAACCTACTGGAGCGTTGCTTATCTCGCATCGCAGGTATCAAAACCGCTCTGAAAATTAATATTCATGATTTTATTGCCGAATCTTATAGCGCCACCAATCGACACTGCCTCAAACGTCCAGGAAAAAAATTTAGTAGGTAGTTGACGCTATTCCTAGTGATCAAATGAGCACCCCTCCCCCCGCCCGGAAACCAATATATTGATTTGTAGACCGTGTTATTTTTTGAAAGTTTTTAACATTATTTTCCCGCCTAATCTTACATTTTTTTAATTTTGTAAATACTTAATTATTATATTTCAATTATATATATAGATTTATATTAAAGGAGAGTATTAACATGCCTTGGAATTCGTATTCTTTTAATATTAATTTCGTGTCTACGTGTATTGTAACGTCATTTTATTGCCTAAATTGAATACATCAAATCAAATCAAAACAATATTGTAAACAAATTATTTTGTAGAAACTACTGGACGTCTAAACAGTTTAATGAGTCTGATAATTACGATTTCAACACTAGTTATTCAGCAATCAAGAAAGCGTAAGTAGAATTTTAAACATAGAGAGATCTTTATTTTAGAACCCTTTTGCGTAAACGGAGAAAAACGTAGTAAACCTGTGTAATTTTATAACACTTATGGCGCTTCATTATTACCATCGATATATTGGCATAATATTTAGAATTGAAAAAGGGTTCAAAAGTCGCTTATATTCTTCATATATAAACGTAGTTAGATCAATTGAAAGTGTACAAGTTTCCTAGCTAAGAAATTTATGTATTAACTAGAGGGCACTCGGAGAGTGCATACTGTACCTCCGCCCAAATTATGATTCTCCTCAGTATAAATTTCCCCCGCATTATTGTCCCCATTAAAAAAAATAAAAGAACAAGTAGTTTCAATGGAATTAGAACCCGGAGCTGGTAGTGTGGAAAACACTCTTATAACCACTACACCAAACTGTTTTCACATAATTATATTACTTTGAAATTAATGGTCATATGTTTGTTTACACTTTACAGACAAGCCCACCTCACACACACACACACACACACCCACCCACACACGTCCATATATCAGACAGTTATACTTAACTTAAGTAGTTTTTCGATCATTGTGTCCTTTTTGTCCTTCTTTGACCTTGAACCTTAAAAATTTAGTCACTTCCAGATCTTTGGTTAAGGAACATAGTGGCCAAGTTTCTCATAAAAACTGTTTCAGAAAATCGTTGATTGTTGATTGTGGCCTTGACCTATCCTTCAACATTCAAATACTTTGAGATCTTTGGTCATGGAACATTGTGACCAAGTTTGACAAGTTCGTGACTATCTATCGGCTGAAGACAAATAAATAAAAAAATAGTTTGTCGTTGATTGTGACCTTGACCTTTGACCCTGACCCTTCAAAATCTTATCAGATCTAGATCTTAGGAGAAGGAACATTTTAGCCAAATTTGACGAATTTCCAATAAAAACTATGGGCTGTAGGCTGCTCACAACAAGTATGCCGACAGGCAAATAAATAAATAAATAAGTAAGTAAGTAAATAACATTATAAGCAAGGTCTAAAACATAACCTCCTGCCAACTTCGTTGGCGGAGGTAATGAGATCTTTGGTCTTGGAACATTGTGACCATGTTTGACAAGTTTGTAAAACTATGGACTGTAGACAATAAATAAAAAAATAGTTTTTCGTTGAGTGTGAACATGAGCTTAGACCACATGTGGACAAAGTGCGGGCCGACGGCTATGTTTCATGGCTGGCTGAAACCGATCATATGTAAACAGTAACATTAAACATTAAACTCAGAATAAAGTGGTTTAAATGCAGTGCTTGGAGGTTTTGGAAGGTCACTTGAAACTTCAAAGTTTGGGTGCGCACTCAGTGTTAAATCGAATATTAAATTTGGCCCTTCGACCGATTTTTATGCCAGGGGTGGCGCCAGGATTTGCCCGACGGTGGGCAGAGGTTCTCGACCAGATTTCCCCGATGAAAGCAAAGTGGGCGTGGTCTACCTTCGATTAAAAGGTTTCGAATGTGGTCGTAAATTTTGATAATTTAGCGATTTCAAAGGCTTATTTAATCGATTTTATAGTCTACTGATATGTAGAAAATACATATAATTTTTTTTCTTCCTGACGAATTGTGCTGACGGGGGGGGGGGAGGGGCCCTGGCCTCCACTGGCGCCACCACTGTTTTATGCCCACCCCTGCTTTAGACCATGACCCTTCAAAATGTAATCAGCTCTAGATCTTAGGTAAAGGAACATTGTCGCCAAGTTTGATTAATTTTTGATAAAAACTATGGGCTGTAGGCTGTTCACAACAAATATGCCGACAGAAAAATAAATAAACAGGGGCAAAAACATAACCTCCTGCCAACTTCATTGGTGGAGGTAATAACGTTAATACGATTAAAAAGTTGCAGTTTACAACGGTAATTGTTGACCTATTATAATTGTATAAGTAACATTGTTGCAACGTTTTGTTGCGTTTGCTAGCTGGGCTATGACCACTGGCACGAGATGAAAATGATGATACTAGATAAAGTAATGGTACCACAGAAGTTTATGATTGCTGATTCGCTATGCAATAATTGATTATGGATATTCTATTATGAGATTGTGCTCTTTGAGACGTCTGCTTCCACACAAACTTGCATAATTGTTTTACGACATTCGTTATTAGATACTGAAGCCCTGCTGTAGCAAATCCAGCATGCGTGGTTGGGGAAGAAAACGAGTGGACAGAGACCCTCACTCTCCCAAAGCACTGCAGCAGCGAAATAAATCACTAAACCCAAATAAATAAATCACTAAAATAGTTTTACTAGTGATCAAATGAGCTTACTGAGGGTGTAACACTTAGCAACCAATACCCCCTCCCGTCCCCCGGCCCCTGGGGTTCACTTGCATACCAACCTTACGGGGGTTTGCAGCAGCCATTCCAAGACATGAGACACTTGCGCTACCTATTCTCCTGAAAATAATTAGGGACTTGAACTACCATTTACCAAAATCCAGTATCGGTTGAACTACTATTACGACCATGTAACCTAACAAATTAAACTTGTTCTGGTTCCCGATGGCGAATAAGACCGTAGTTATGTCCGTTCGCGATCTCTACTGTAGGTTTGGCACAGATTTAGAAAAAAAATCGTGTGAAAAATTATACTGCTTTGATGATACGGGACGGGGCAGGACACTTTAACTACCAATTTTACCTGGTATTTCCCACACTTGTGCTACCACGTCCTCACAAATATACCCTATACATGCTGAAACTCTTCCATAAATTCCTACACTAGTGCTACCAAGTCCTCAAAAATACCCCCGTAAATGCGGTACCTACCCGTATAGAAATAATTAAGAGTGAGCCTCCGGGCCCCCGGCCCGGATTGTTTGCTAGACCGTGTTATTTTTGGAAAGTTTTGAACATTATTTTCCTTCCCGCCTAATCTTATAATTTATTTAATTTTGATTTGGTAAATACTTAATTATTATATTTTAATTATTGATATAGATTTAAGTTAAATTCTGTTAAAGGAGAGTATTTAACAGTGATTCAGTTTGCCTTTGACAATCCTTGGAATTCGTATTCTTTTAATATTCATTTCGTATCTATGTGTAT
>NW_022709011.1:0-6945 GCF_011630105.1 Anneissia japonica | reverse complement strand
TAATGTGTGTGTGTGTGTTTTCAGGTCATGTGATGATTTAGACCCTTCATTTGTAATAGTCCGTCCCTGCCCTTCGCCACTACAGCAGCAAGTAGTATTAGTAGTAGTAGTAGCTGCAGTACTGTCTTAGTAGTAGTAGCTGTGCTATTAGTATTATCTGCAGTATTGTAGAGTAGTAGTAGCTACTGTACTGTAGTAGTAGTAGTAGTAGTAGTATACATATTATGTTAATAACAATGTTTTTTTTTATTTATGCAGTCTCTGGAACATAACAAGTCCATCGTCAGGTCTTTATCTCTATACTGTTGCAGCATCTTTATGCGATGATATCTCCTTGTATGGTTTCTATCCGTTTTACACATCATCGGACGGTAGGCAATTAAAACATCATTATTATGAAAACACATCAATGGACTACGCAAAATTACATCGCATGCCGGAAGAATTCAAATTGTTCACAGTTTTACATAAATTTGGGTTTATTCGATTGGTTTTAGACAGATGTTCACAAAATAGTAGGAGACTGTAAGTCTCAGCTAAAATATTCTGAATATAAAAAAATAATAATGTTGTATACAATTCTATAATATTTATCTGTGATGAATGAAAATACTAAAAAAAAATATTGTAATTAATAAATTTTCAAATAGAGGAAAAGTGGTCATACTTTAGAAATATCAAACGTTATTCTGATTGTTGACTGATACCAAGCATTATAGTAAATATATTTTCTATTGTTCTGAGAGTGCTTTTCTTTGGGTTTGAGGGCGGTGAAATGAAGTGAGGAGTCAGTTGACCGGTTGCGATTTTCCGTACGAAACATTTACATGAAACTCCACTCTGACCCGACTCGAAAATCTCATATTTCAGAGATCAGGATGAGTTTAGAATGTCATCAACGCGAAAGATAAACGTCTACAAAACAACTTCTGAGATAACGTCGCTGTCTGATTTTTAAAATGCATGGATGTTACCATGCTAATACTAATGGGCCGTTTAAAATGACATAATATTTAATTAGCTGCACGAGTAATAAAAGTGTTATTTGAACTTGAGTTAATACTGTGAAAATGTTTATTCTTTAGTTAGGTCTGGGTTTTGCATAATTACCTAGGCCTAGAACTAGTAAACACTATACGTAATAGGCAGATAGTTTGGATTGGTCATGTATATAAGAGAATGTGATCACATAGTTTAAACAGTTTTGGAAGGCCGGTTTCATGGGAAAGCACAAAGAGGAAGAAAAGTACGTTTCTGCATCAAATGAAACAGGGTGACAAACTAGTTATTTTCAAATTACGGGAAGAGCTGATAATAGGCAGCTCTAAAATACTGGATGCCATAAGACCTGCTAAAGTGGCAGAGAACCAATGAATGTAGCCTATAAATGAGGCCTATTAATTATAGGCCTAGTAATAGTATCTTGATTACAAGGTTTTAAATTAATGCCGAAATGATTATTATTTATTATTATTATTATTATTATTATTATTATTATTATTTGCTGCGAAGCTGCAGCCAATTTATATTCTTGACAGCAATTTGACCTATGAAAGGTCATTGTTTGTCAAAAAACAAGGGCCTAAGACGACTGAAAAGCGAAGTTTCCTTCTTTCGTTCTGCCGGGTAAAATGAATTACTTTAGGCGACGTTTGTACACTAACCAACACGTACCAACGTCCGCATGTCGCGCTAGTCTTATCCTACTCTAGGCCTAGACTAGCTAGGATGGTATATAGGCCTCCTTGAAGGGACGAAGGTCCCAATGAAAAACAACGTCGCTCCTTGATAGATAACATTGTTTATTTAACATCACAATAATTCATTATTAGACCTATACTGTAGTTGTTTTTTGAATTGTACTCCACAAATCTCAGCCGATACCTCGCACAACTCGAGTAACGTCTCGTATATATTGTCGTGACGTCATGCTCGCTGGCTCACACTTGCGATGTCTCGCACTTGTAATCAAATAATACGCTGGCTCGCACTTTGGCAACACTCTTTGGCAGTCAACTCGCCCCTAGAAAACCCGCCCTTGGAAACTTGCCCCATAAAAAAAATGTACACTTCCTAGACCATGCAGTCAAAATAAAAATACCTTTGGTAATCAACTATATTTTCCATATACATAGAAATTTTTGAAACTTTATTTAAAAAAACTTAAACCATTATTCACCACTATAGACACTTTTTGACAAAAATGAAAAATTACGACTTTGTTACCCAATGAGAAATGTTCTAATGTAGACAATGGGTCGTGTCTCATATTATTTTGTTATATTTTTAATATTCATTATTTTCACTCGACTCGCATAAATAATTTTGTTCGAAGAACATTTATATGCAGTTGTACTTCGCAGCACTTCACTCGCAATTTGCAATTTCTTGTATTATTATTAATTATGTTACTAAAACCTACCTTAATTAAGGGGAACTTAGACAATGGAAAAATTGGGGAAATAACACAAAGGGTTTCCATTTCCCTAGGCCTAGTTATTAATTATAGACCTAGTAGGTTCTTGATTACAAGGCTTAGGCTAATTTGCAATTTCTAGTATTATTATTAATTATGTTACTAAAACCTACCGTACCTTAATTAAGGGGAACTTAGACAATGAAAAAATTAGGGGAAATAACACAAAGGGGTTCAAATTATTATTATTATTATTGTTATTGTTATTATTTCATATTAATTAAATTAAAAGGTTTTGGCAAGTTCATTAATGCCGGAATGATATATTTAATTTTTATATTATTTAATAATATTTGTCCTATATGCACTTTCCCATTTTTTATGTCATGCTTCAAATTTTTTCCCCAAAATTTAAATCAACATCATATGAAGCGTGACTGTTGGTGTCAGGCCTAGGACACTGGGGGACCTAGGCCTATTATAGAGAGGGGCCTAGATAAGAATTATTGTACCTCAGCCTGTAGTAGGCCTATATCCTAGTTTATCTTCTTTTTCTCTAGCCTTTGGTATTACTGTACATCTACGACTGGTACTACACTTTATACGACTAGCTGTTGTTATTGTAGATATTATACTAACATTTAATAACATACAAGAATGTCACAGTTAGTTACACACGTACATCCCATAAATCCTACCATAGGTAAACATAGAAAAAGAGCAATAATAGTAAAACTCGAGCGTCACGACATAGTGAAGTGCCTGCTCTTGTTCCTCGTATCGAACTCGATTCGAGTCAACCGAGATGGTCCGATTGGAGTTTTATGCAAATATTTGGTACGGAAAAATCGCTAAACGGTTCCACCGCTGTGACCAGTTCGCTGAAATACTACCGGTACTACATACTAGCAGTTTCTAATAGAAAGTAAAATGCTGCAAATATGCAATTCATGTAAATACTAACAGATAATTCAGTACATATTAGGGTGTAATGATTTTTAGTTTTAGCATTAAAGGTTGGTAGAAATGTATGATTTGGTGACTTATAAGAATGGGTTTCAAATTTTTTTTTTTACAATGCTACAAAACAACATAATAATAATTATACTAATAGACATGTTAGTAGTCGATCTTGTTTTAATGTTAACCACAAGGCTTCACAGTATTTAAATATGTAAAAAAAAAAGTATTATCCACAATAGCCTGCACAGTATTTAAATCTGTATCAACAAAAAAATATTTAAAACTTTTTAATATTTTCTCAATATTTAAAACTGTTTAAAAAAAGTGGCTAAATGAAGAACATGCCTCACAGAAAATAAATCTGTTAAAAAAATATTGTTTATGCATATCGTGCTTATCAGTAATAAGATCTTTAAATAAAATAATGCTTTATCTACAATATGCTTTTCAGTGTTTAAATAAATGCTTTATCAACAATATGCTTTTTAATATTTAAACTTGTTTAAACACTACAGTATTTAAACCGGTTTCGAAATAGTATCTTCATCAGGTAAATTCATTCATTTCATTTCATTTATTTCGCCTTTTTTTTTATCATAACAATACAGTAAAATATTCAGAAAATTCTAAAAGGTAATCCATGTTTCCCCCAAGAGCCGGCAGGATTACCAAAAAGTAAAATAAATTACTGTCTGAGTGGCTCTCCAAGCAATGGGGAAACATGGACTAGCAGTATAAATACATTATAAAAATATATAAATATATATAAGTGTGAAAATACAAAAATAATTAACAATTAAAATATGTTCATTACTTATATTATTATTGTTATCATTATTATTACTATTACTATTATTATTATTATTATTATTATAGTCTCTTATACACATCTAGATGTGTATAAGAGACAGACAGTATATTGCCTGGTCTGGGATTGAGTCACTAAGTCATCTTGCTCTAAATTCGGGTAAAATGACCGACTATTGTATAAAAAGGGGAAAGATGACCCATGTATGTACTTATAAAAAAAATGTAATATTTATGTACATTAGAGTTCACTTTTAGCTTGACTTGGGCATAGGCATATCTGAGATTCTCTCATTTGTAAAAATGTTCTTTTAGCTTTCTGAGAAATAAGTTAATGTTAAAGAGAGCAGCATCACGTACTTCAAGTGGAAGAGTTTCCCATACAATGGGAAAATAATTGAAAGCAGAGAATTTAAATGCATTGGTTCGGGCAAAGGCATGCCTAAAACGCAAATCATCAGAGTGTCTAGTGTTGATCTTAACAAATTCCAAACAGTTTAAATGACGTAACTCAGATAATTTCGTCATCGGCCGATGTCATCCGATGACGTGCACCCTCTGTTGGTATTTGAGGTCTTTTCCGCGGGGTCCTTTGTTCCCTGGGTTGGTGTAGAAGGTCATCGTAAATACGTGATAGCTTGTAGGCTCCTTAACTCCATTCTTAATAATTAGAAAGAACATTCTTCACGATCTGATAGTGTTTTAAATGATCATATACGAAATTGTGAGGCATTCCAATATTTTTTAGGTTTACTTGAAAATGATAATGCAGCCTGTAATGTATAAGTAATAAATTAGGTTTAATATTTTCTAATAATAAGATTATTGACAGTTCGCAAAATTGGTCTAACAGTATACTATTGTTTAAAGAATCGTTTGCTATACGTAGGCTACACCCATTGTTTAACAATGGGCTGAAAGCTTCAAATGAGCTTCTTTGTTTTTGTAGGTAGCTTTGATCAGTAGGATAAGAATGCTTTGATCTTTAGTTTATTCATAGCTATGTCACCTACTAGAGGTAATGTTTTGATTGGTCAAAAACACTTTTGGTGCATACAAGCTTGCAAATATGGATAATTTTTCATTCCTGATGATGACATAATTAATGTCGAAATATTGAATCCCGACACGATGGCGTGCATTTCGATACTTGGAATATGTATTATGCTATCTTATAGCAAATGTAATTATCAATAAAATTTACCGGTATGCTTTTATATTGTTTTCACATGCACTTGCGGTCTTGAATGTGTACTATTTTCTAAAAATTAACAACACATTTTCGTCGTCACGATGACCTTTGCTGAGGTCGGAGGTCGCGCCCCCGAAACCCTGGCTCCCCGCATCACAAGTGCCCCGTTCGATACGGAAAAATGTGCAACACTGTTGACAGGCGTAAACGAGCTAGTGAACAAAGGCGCAGCGCCCTCTTACAACGGGAAAATCTCGTACCTGGGTTCGATTCAACGCTTAACAGAAAAGTCGTCGGCGGTTGGCATCCACCCCCCCCCCCCATTCCGAACTTACGGTATCTAAACCATGTTATCGTTCCCAGCAGATGACGCATGGAGAGAAAGAGGAAAAGGTAGAGGAAAAAACAAGACAGAACCCAGCCTGCCTGCGGCTGACTTGGTAATAAAAAATAATAAAATTTGATAGGAAAGTAGCTATATATATATAGTAATTGATCGTCGTCATATGGAGTATCAAAATGCCATTACTATTTACAACAAAGTGACTTACCTCTAATTATCATAATATGATTTACTAATTTTCATTATTATCCATTAATAAATGAATGATTTGTTAAAGATTAATGAAGATTCAATATAATTTTATTTAAAACCCAATAAGTGATATTAGAATGAATGCATTGGTATTAAATTCGAAACGCATTTTCTATATCAAATTTTGCCATAAGGCAGCATCTGCCGAAATACATGATAAGTTGTGTGATATTATAAATCATCTATATATTTTGTGGTTAAAAAACAGGCAAGCTAACTCATTTTACATTAAACCTGCTACAATTAAAGAAATATCTGATATAATCAGAAATCTAGACAAAAATAAGAGTTCCTGATATGATAATATATCTCTAAAAATAATTAAAAGGATTTCAAGTATTATCGTAAGCCCACTAGTCCACATTATAAACTGTTCTTTAGAAACTGGCATTGTTCCCGATAAACTAAAGATTGCTAATGTTATCCCCCTTTACAAAAAAGGAAAACAAGATGAAATTACTAATTACCGGCCGATATCTGTGCTACCTGTTTTTTCTAAAATTTTCGAAAAGGCAATGCACGATAGACTTTATGACTACCTAACTAATGTAAAATATTAAACCTCCACCAATACGGATTACGTGCTAAACACTCCACCTCGTATACCATCCTTGAACTAGTTAAAACTATCCGAACTTCTTTTGAATGAAATATATTTCTTGCCAGTGTTTTTATGGACCTGTCAAAAGCTTTTGATGTAATGAATCATGATATATTGATACAAAAGATTCATCATTACTGTGTAAGGGGCACATGCTTGAAATGGTTCATGAGTTACCTAGAAGGCAGAAAACAATTTGTCAGCATAAATGATATAAAATCATCACTATCTGAAATTACTTGTGGAATCCCCCAGGGGTCAATTCTAGGCCCTTTGCTATTTATAATGTATGTAAACGATATATGCCATGTTAGCAATGTAGGTAAGGTAATCTCTTACGCAGATGATACCACTGTCTATTATTCAACTAA
>NW_022709010.1:0-1057 GCF_011630105.1 Anneissia japonica | reverse complement strand
ATTGACACATATGCAATCCTCGACGATGGATCTATGCGGACAATCATTATGACTCAAGCGCTTAATAAGCTTCATATCACTGGAGTTAAAGACAGTATCTTACTTACGACTGTTAATCAGGGTAGAAGCGAATGCAGTGGTTATTCCGTGAACCTGCAAGTGTCATCCCGAGATAATCACCAATGTCGCTTCAGTCTACAGGGGGTGTTCAGTGCTCATCAGCTAAGCTTCTCAGAGTACACCCATCCAATCCAGTCTCTTCAGAAAAGATATGCTCATCTAAGACAAATACCTTTGACAGATATTAACCAGGCAAAGCCGTTAATCTTGATTGGTTCAGATAATGCAGAACTCATTCTTCCCTTGGAACCAGTACGTCTAGGGCCTAGGGGAGCTCCAGCTGCAATCAGGACAGCATTAGGGTGGACGATACAAGGTCCATCTCATCTACTGACATATCAGCAACCTCAATCCGCATATTTTGTCAACACTAAAGTAAATCAGGACCTGTTGACAAATGTGAAACGACTGTGGGAAATTGACATTTTACCTTATTCCAAACATGCCGTTAGGTCTCGTCAAGATAATCAAGCAGTAGAACTCTTGGAAAAGAAGACGGTTCGAGTTAAAATCAATGGGGTAAACCGTTATGCCACTCCGCTTCTTCGCACACAGAATGACGTAACATTCCATGCTAGGCCTGAAGCGGTCCTAACCATTCTTAGACGTTCGGAACGGCAACTTCAGACCAATCCAGAAAAAGCAGAAACCCACAACCAACTGGTGAGGAAGCTGGTGGATGATGGTTCTGTTAAAGAAATATCTAGAGAGGAAGCTGATCAGTCAAATGAATCATGGTACTTCCCACATCATGTAGTCTCCCACAATGGGAAAGATAGACTAGTATTCAATTGCTCATATGAACACAATGGAAAGGTGTTAAATGCTAACCTACTTCCCGGACCAACCCTTGGTGCTTCACTTTTGGGAGTTATTGAGATTCAGACAGCACAGAGTTGCTGTTTCCGGCGATATAAAAGCCATGTTTCATCAGATC
>NW_022709009.1:0-1795 GCF_011630105.1 Anneissia japonica | reverse complement strand
GCGACAGACCAAGTTGCCTGGTGCGGCAATATTGCACAACTATAGAGGGAGTTTTTACAATCGCATTGTAGAGAGAGAGCGAGCCTAGAAACTTCTCTGCAAGAAGGTTACAACCACAAACGATCAGGGGCAAGTTTTGGTCAGCCACAGATTAACGCCGTAATGGCAGAATTTTACAGGTACGAACAATTGTATTATTTGAAATATATATTAACTAAATTACTTCTGCACAGCTATATATTCTATAGGTCTTAAAAACAAAAATTAACATGTTGTAAGCGTCCCTCAAAATTGTGGGCTGAGTAGCTCGCCTACCTAAGCTCGTCTTTCCCAGTTGTAGATGCTGATTTCTAATGAAAGGAAGTGATCTAGGTCTGGCCTTAGCCTGTGTGGGTAACGATAACGTTGTTGATTGGGGAATCCCGAAGACAATAATAGCTTAGTGGTGGATAATCTGTGGAATAATAATGTCGTCCGAGAATTAAAAAATATACCTAGGCCTATTATTGCCTTTTATTTTCTATTTAACTACAGGCTAGTAAGTACTAGTAGTAGTAGGGGCCCTACCACAATATCATATGTTATTTTTATTAGCATCATCATAATGGCCGGAGCCGCTCTCTCACTAGGGCTAGGCCTAGGTCACGAAACTACCACTTATGCCTAGGCACTAATCAAGTCTAGCCTTGCAGCTGCTCAGACTAGCTGGCATGTTAGTAAAAATGAATTCCATCCTGAGCCTGACTTTAAGTGGGGAAGGCGGTTTAGATCTCCATTCGCTTTCTAGTCAAAACAACAATAAGTCAAAACTGCAATGACCAAAACGGCAACACTTTTTTACTAGGATGGCAATGGTCCAAAACGGCAATAAGTCAATGTGGCAATAAGTCAAAATGGCAATAAGTCAAAACGGCAATAAACCAAATAAATAAATAGAACTTTAAAATACAGACAAAATGAGGCTAAAAAACATTAATAATAATAATAAAAATAATAATAGTATGCCTAATAACAATATAACACCAAGCAAATTCAGTGGCGGATTCGGAGGGGGGGGGGGTGTGCCGGCCGGCCCCAGCCCGCGCCCCCTTTTTAGAGAGTTAAAAAGAGAAAGAAAAAGAAAAAATTGAACACCCAAACGCCTCAGAAGTTATTTTAGGGCGTTTGGAATATAAACATTTTGCAGGGGAATCCCCGGAACCCGAAAGCAGTAAACATTCAAATAAATAAAACTTTAAAATACAGACAAAATGAGGCTAAAACATCTCATGTTATAAAAAAAAATATTAAACAAAAATAATAACAAACAACAATATAACATCATACAAATTCAATAATAAGAAGATTGGGGAAATATAAAAGCAGTAAACATTCGAATAGATAAAACTTTAAATTACAGACAAAATGAGGCATCTAAACAATTCGTCATGCATGTGTAAAAAATAAAAGAATAAACCTTATTAAGGGCACATAGAAAAAATTATTAGATTATCACTCTTTTTCTCTTTTTTTTTTAGAAAAAATCAGTGAGGGAGGGCTTTAAAAAAAATTGAAACAAGAGATTATTTCGCTTTTGTTTTTATCGATGAGGGAGGGACTGTTAAAGTTCCTCCCTGGCCCCTCTATTTAGAATTTCTTGATACGCCACTATGATTATATTTTTTGTCATTTCAGTAAAGCAAATGAGGCTTATGTAGACGAGCAGTTTGAAGAAGCACTGCAGGTTTGTATTATGTTATTATCAACTAAAAAACGCTTATTTCTTTATCATTATTAATTGATTAACGACTTTTGT
>NW_022709008.1:0-557 GCF_011630105.1 Anneissia japonica | reverse complement strand
TCAAACATGACGTACTGAACGTTCTGTGTAAATTGAGGGCGCAATTGCAAACGACGGCGCTTAGGTGAAATTTGATTGGCTGAATCTATGGCAGCCATCTTGGATGGTACCATTGAGCTATTAAACAACTAGAGTGCTGACAAGATGGCGGAGCAATGCAGAGTTGTGTATGTGTACCATCCAAGATGGCTGCCGTAGTAAAGCGCCACCTTCAGGCTTAGTATACATATTATAGTATACATATTATTACCATAAATAAGCCCTCTGACTGAATATTATTTCATTAATGATAATTAGTATTGATAATGACAAATTATTAAACTGTCGTAGCCAAAAAGAGGCCAAGTAGAGCATCTTATTCAAATATTAAAAGATTTGAACTCGTCACTGAGGACGAATTCGGTGATCCGCCGTACTTTGACCCTCAGGAAGCGCGCGCGGTGCTGATTGAAAAGTTTCATAATATGCTAACATATGCTGTAATTAGTTTTTAAAAAAAGAATAATTTTGAGCATTTAAAAGACTTACGCATGCGTACAAACACGTCTTGACGCCCG
>NW_022709007.1:0-697 GCF_011630105.1 Anneissia japonica | reverse complement strand
CATCTAGTTCACCAATGATGGCTCTTGAGGTGTGTAAATATTTTCGCATATATCTAAATTTGA
This sequence comes from Anneissia japonica, assembly GCF_011630105.1. Taxonomy (NCBI): domain Eukaryota; kingdom Metazoa; phylum Echinodermata; class Crinoidea; order Comatulida; family Comatulidae; genus Anneissia; species Anneissia japonica. Next base: position 634 of record NW_022709007.1, on the reverse strand, counting down.
TCAAAGATTCAAGATTTAAAATAGGATTTCTTTCAATTGGCAGAATTTAATGCTTACAAGGGTACCAAGTTGGGAGAAGGTGCTTCTGGGAGGTCTGTTTAATGAGCTTTCTTAACACATTTAATTGTATATTGTTGTCTTCAGAGAGATTACATCATGAATGTAAAGAAGATGGGTTGGTTACAGGGAGATTTTTGCTCACTTGTGTGGTTACTGGGAAATGGACACCTTCTCCTAAGCCCCACCCCTTGGATACTGTTGCTAAGGCCCTACAAAACGACAGTGTAAAAACATGTTCCTGGCCCTTTTCTGATTGGTCAGTTAAAGTTTGATTGACACTCCGGGAAGGTACATTGTATTGATTGCTGGGAGATTCCTGCTACTCACAGAAGATAATTGTGGACAATTTTACAAATCATTAGGCTATTGAAACTTGAATTGTCTTGTCAGGGTAAAGCCTTGCTCCGCTCATATAAAGATAATCATTAATTGTTTATTGTTATATTTTATGCTAGTTTCGAATTGATTAAATTAAAAAATTTAACAATTTATAGTTTTACTCATCTATACTCATGTATATGTGTGGTGTATATGTGTGTGTATATGTGTACATGTTTATATGTATGTGTATATA
>NW_022709006.1:0-2177 GCF_011630105.1 Anneissia japonica | reverse complement strand
TTAATCACAAATGTTTTTGTTCAGTACTGGTACGCTCTTGTCTGTTGGAAATGTGGACCCATCGCGCCACCCCACCCACTGGATATACTGTACAGGCATGGAAAACTTGCTACTGGCTGTAATACAGTATACTTTAATCTTCTCAATTTTCCAGTATCATTTTTTAATTCTCTTTCCACTTCCAATACCATTTTGAAATTCACATACCATTCCTGTTCGTTGTTCTTCTTTTGATACCGTATTCATTTGCAGTCTCAGTGCTCGGTGATTATTTCTCAATTTTTGATGAAATTGAAATTCCACCTTTTGAGTATGTTTGTAAGTTTTAAGCTCTAGAGGTCTACAATAACGTTAGCAACCCTAATAAAGAACCAAGTTTGTTTTCATAGCATTCGTTAAAATAATAATTAATTTCAAAAGTAGTGTTAATAGTTAAAATAATAAGTTTTTGCTTTATGGTGATTTTGAATTACAAAATTTAATAAAAATTGTATACTCCTTTGAAGAACGTTATAAGAAAAACGTTTGGTTTGTACGCAAGCATGTCTTTGAGTCAGTTAACCCACTGAAATCTAAAAAAAAAATAATCTGGTATAAATTTAAAAAAAAACGCCAAAGATTAAGTTCTAGCTATATCTGGAAAAGCCTGGAAAGATTTTTGAATTTAGTAGACTCAAAATCGCGGTGGTTTGAGGCTTTACTTTACAGAATATAGCACTATTACGGTGGCTACTTGCCACCTGCTAATTTTCCCCATGAATTTTTTTTCTACCTAGAGAGTTATTCCCCAGGGTCCCCCCATTTTTTTTGCATTGTTCCTCCTAGTTTTCCTATTGATTTTTTTTATCAGGTTACTTTCATTATACTTTGTATGAGAGAGAACATATTTTTTTTTTTTTTTTTTATTTTGTGTTTTCTCTTTATCAATTAATTATTGTCTAGTCATTGTAAGGTTACACTCTAAAAAGGTATGCCGATGATACAAAAGCGTTATTCAATCAATTGACTAATTGACTATTGATGCATTTGCAATACAGTATTGATGAAGCCTAAATACACATTGTACAAACGTTTTGAAATTTTAAATCTGTTTATGTACCTGATATTGTCAATAAACTACCTAAAAACCGCTTAAAAATGCTAAGATCGTCAGAATACCCAGGGGTTCTCCCCCCCGAACCCCCACCGGGGCCCCGACCCTGGACCCCGGCGGGGGCTCAGCTGGCCGCCGGCCCGCATTTCAATTATTTCAGGTTGCAAGTACCTATGTAACCTACCATAAGCGTAGGTTGGCAGATCGGACAAAATAGACTTGGAGCAACTAGCATCCAATTAAATACAATTAAAAACAGTTTTGGCTCGACGTCGTAACGATTTATGTACGAAAGTGTGTTCTTCAGGCCTATCAGTTCATCGATCTATGGAAGAAAGACTACGTATCCAACTACTCAATAACGTTGATTTCCGGGCCATCTAGGACATAAACATTTTTCCAGACGAGACCCCGGACCCCCCTTTCATTTTTGGGTTTATGGGAAAATGAACCCCACTCTTTCAAATCCTGGATCCGCCCCTGTATTATTAATCTTTATGTATATTTAACCCACTGTTGTTTAACTCCTTGACCAAGATTTCACGGCATCATGTTGTATTAATTTTTTTGGTTTGTATGTTTTATGTTTAGTTAGTTTAATGTCTGTAATATAACATATTAATAATTTTTATGTATATTTAACCCACTGTTTTTTAACACCTTGACCAAGTTTTCACGGCATCATTTTGCATTAATTTTTTTGGTTTGTATGTTTTATGTTTAGTTAGTTTAATGTCTGTAATAAAACATATTAATAATTTTTATGTATATTTAACCCACTGTTTTTTAACACCTTGACCAAGTTTTCACGGCATCATTTTGCATTAATTTTTTTGGTTTGTATGTTTGATGTTTAGTTTGTTTAATATCTGTAATATAACATATTAATTTTTATCTATCAACCCACTGTTATTAGACCTTGACCAAGTTTTGACTGCATCATTTTGTATTGTTGATAAATATTCCTTGTTTCCTTATAGCTTGGTGGTTAGGACACTTGCTTCCAGTTAGTATTCCTGGGTTTTCAGGGTCCTAACACTGGTTTTGTTGAAGCTGTTGAAGTTTGATAAGAACTTCCGTTTAC
>NW_022709005.1:0-1398 GCF_011630105.1 Anneissia japonica | reverse complement strand
GAGAAGAGTTCCTAGTGTACAATGTACATAGTATGTTACACTTGGCGGAAGTGGCAGAGGAATTTTGGGATCTTGATAGCTGTTCCGCATTTCCTTTCGAGAATTATTTACAGGTTCTGAAGAAACTTGTGAGATCAGGAAAACAACCAATTGTCCAAATAGCTAAGAGGCTCAGTGAAAGAAATGTGGGAACTAAGAATTTGCCAGAAGCTGACACTATTTCAGTCAATGAGCCGAACAACTGTTATATCCTGAGCGATTGCTCTTGTTGTGAGGTGCGGGGGAAAACCAATGAAAATGATCACAACCATGATACGCTTTTCCTGTGCCGAGTGTACAGGCAAAGTGAAGATGCATTTTTCACACCTTGCGACTCCAGACTCATCAATGTCCATAAAGTCCGCAACCGAAACACATCTATGAAACTACTACCTAGAAGAAGACTGAAGAGAAAAGCTATGAAGTTTGATATTGATCGTGGTAGTGCTGTATTCATGGCTTTGCTACATTGTATGTAGATCTGTGAGTAAAAATCCAATAGGCCGAATCGGCAGCTCATTACCAGTCATGTGACATATAGTGGGTACTGACACAGACCACATTGTAAACCACAGTGCACTCAGTTTGAACACAGTATATTGGGAAAGTTATGATGCTTTTTAGACAGCAACCCAAAGTAAAGTAAGGCATAGGCCTGTGTTTTTTTTTAATAGTGATTTACAATTACTTTGGCAATCTCTGTGTATTTTATTTAGGCACAGGAATGCTGGTGTAGGCTACATACAATGCATAGGCATACCCGGCTGCACTGTTAGTGTTACCTTGACCAGGGCCCGGACCAGGGAGGGAGTTGTGCCTCGACTATAACCTCTGTAGTCGAGTAGGCAGCAAAAGTAGAAAATAACCCTTAACAGTACTGATTGCTCAACCGAACTTGGGGGGTTGAGTATGTGTGTACTGTGCGTGTAGGGCGCGCTCTTAGAAATTGATCAATGGACTAGATTCAAGTAAACTAAAAAGCTCATCAGTTTTGTTTACTCAAAACCTAATGTTTATTTTACTAGTGTACAATTTTTGACCATAAATATCTAGTTAGATCTTTTTATTTATTCGGAATTGTGTGGTTGTAGGCTTTTTTTATTTATTTATTTCATTTCAACAGAACAACAGCGAATCATCGCCACTAACAGGCTGGTAAATTATACGACTATAGTATTTGGCCTTTACTGTATTGCACAGATCTCACAAATAACATATTAGCCGATGCTTAAAAGGGTAATACATATTTTATTCACCTTAAATATTATAATTTAAACAGATGACTTCCAGAAATCAAAGTCCTTGAGGGATTCGGCTATGGACACTTCTAATCCTGAAGACGAAGGCGATGCTGAGCAT
>NW_022709004.1:0-888 GCF_011630105.1 Anneissia japonica | reverse complement strand
CATACGATTTAATTATTTAAGCTTAAAACCAGGTTTCAAGTGGTGTTTATCAACTTGCAGAGTATTGTTGTGATCCCAAGTCCCAATGGAACATTATAAGAACGGGAAATGGCGGGTAAAAAAGTCATCCCAAAAACTATATCCTTTAAATTTACGTTTTTGCGAAAATTGATATTTTACTTAGTAATTTTCGTGCTGATTCTCTCTTTATGGTACCTAAGTATCAGGAAAATAACGATTAGGCCTATGCTTGATAACTTTTGCTTTGCCCTGATTGAGTATCATCCGATTTACTATTATTTATAAGCTTTATTTTGTCCACCTGCATATTATTGTTGTGAAAAAAATCGTGAGCTCTATACGGTATGCCCTTTTCGTTTTTTGCGAAAATTGGCAAATTTTTCACCTAGTAGTTTTTCTGCTAAATCTCACCTTATATTGTACCTAAGGATCATGAAAATACCGATTAGGTGTGACCTTGTACATCATTTTCTTAGCGTTTAAAAGTTTTAATTTTCCCAGATTCACATTGCCCTGATTGAGTACCATCTGACTTAACATTATTTAAGCTTAAAACCAGACTTCACGTGGCTTTTATCAACTTCGGGTAGGTTCCAATACAACACAAAACAAACGGAAATGGCGAGTCAAAAAATCATTACAAAAAATATACTCCGTGCACTTTTTTTTCAAAAATCGGCCAATAAAAAATGAATGACATCAAAAAATGTTATTTAGTTATTTTATTTACGTAAATTTCAATTTGAATTTATAGTACTGAAGTAGCTATTTAGAAAAGTTCAATATTACAACATCAATATAATAATAATAATAATAATAATAATAATAATAATAATAATAATAATAATTATTATTATTATTATCATC
>NW_022709003.1:0-1150 GCF_011630105.1 Anneissia japonica | reverse complement strand
GAGAACGATACCAGCTAGCTACTCACCTGCTAGAGATCATATTATTGATAGGCTACCGCGGACCTCGCCTAATTTTTTACTATGGTTAAAAACAGCATATCATTCGAATTATATATAAAGGTATTACTTAAAACTTGAACCAATATCTAGATATTCACATATTTAAATGAATAAATACAAAATTAGCATAAAAAGATAAATACATACGAAAGAATCCGAACTTTTTGTACTCTTGACTTGAAATTTTGTCGGAAGAAAATGGCGTATTGTGTAATATAATTACATATTTTAACCACACAATTCATTTAAATCATAAATAATAATATTACTAAAATAAGTTAATCATATATAATTGTTATATAAAAATATATATTAATAATGTTTTAATTGTTTAATTAGATATTTCATTCCTTTAGAGTTTTTTAACCAATGATAAAGTCATAGGTCAATCATTATTACATCATACATATATTATGATAATTCTACCAAAAAAAAATGAAATGATGAACAAAGCTACCAAGTAAAAGACAAAGTCTTACATGGCTATACATACATAATTCTCAAAAACACATTATATAAATAATTAAAAGTGATACTGTACGATCCATTGACCGATAATCTATATACAATTCTCGCAGAGGGTTCAAACTAGGCAGGCAGTTTACTAGGCAGGCTAGCTAAGCTTGGATGTTCCTGTGAATCAGTGCATTGTTATAAATCATACATATCAGCCAACATTATAGGATAAGATGGAAGAGTTTCCCTTTTAAATATTGTTAAAATAAAGATAAGTAAATACGGTATATAAGGTTTATTAATAGAATACTAGATAATGCAGACTAAACTTCGTTTTCATGAAAAAAAAACAAATGCTTTGTATAAAACTGCAATTCAGTTGATAAGATGAAACATAGGTACATGCAAAATAAGATGCAATAAGATTAAATACAATCGGTTAAATGATGGAGGTGTGCTTGGTGGTTAAGATGATTACCTCTCAATCCCAATATTTTCTTACTACTATGAAAATATGTCTACTTCACCACTCTTGTAATGAAGTTTATAAAGGTTCATATTATTTCATTTATTTATGAGGACTTCTAAATATCAGCCAATTTTCTAAGACATGCTAGGTATAAATATCGATATA
>NW_022709001.1:0-873 GCF_011630105.1 Anneissia japonica | reverse complement strand
AGTTTCTTTACTGTTACGTTATATTATATTCCACACACACACACACATATATATATATATATATATATATATATATAGATTATAATACTAGAGACGGCGTACTGTTTATGAACTCTTAGGGGTGGGGGTTCTTTTAATGTAGTCTATACATATAGAGACGGTGTAACGCCCGTGAGCTCTCGGGGGAGTTGGTATTTTAATATAGTCTGAGCGGATTTTACAAAAAAAGAAAAGTTATATTTCTCGCTGTCAATAAAATTTGAAGTTATTGGGACTATTTTCGTAGATAACCGTACAGTGTAAAGCTTTTACAAAAATTACGCGAAAATCATGATGATGATGATTATGCTGTCTGGGTAAAGAAGACTCGAGTCATGTGCATTCTTAGATCAGTCTTGACATTGGCATAGCAACAGAGTAAACAACGCGGTTTTTATGCTAATTTAAGCTTGAAAAAGCACATGACGACGTAAATATTTATGGATACACAAATAGACATAAATATGTAAACATGTCTACTACGTCGTGCCGAGTCAACAGTAACCTGTGTCTGTTAGGGAATTTTATTGTCCTATTATATTTCATTATATATCGCAGGACTTTGTGCGTATACACCAAAGATGTATTGTGTGCTGTCAATCAAACGTTACCAGAGAGCGCTTTTTAATTCATTCCTTCCTTGTTCAGTTTGTCCAAAGCATGTTTTCGTTAATTTCAATCGTTTACTAGAATCGAACGGCATTGGGACTAGGTATAAACAGAGGATATGCTTGAAAGGCATCCATTTGTAAAATATTTTGAAAATATGCTATAGATAAAAAACATATGTAGTGGCACAAACTAGGTTTTGAGGGGGTTCGACAGCACCGTCGG
>NW_022709000.1:142-751 GCF_011630105.1 Anneissia japonica | reverse complement strand
TCACGGCGATTGGATCCAGCTCGCTCTCGCTGGAGCCCGGGTCCGAACAACTTGAAGACCACACGAGGTGGAGAGGTTCGAGATAGGTTCTGGGTTTCAGCTCACCTGTCCTCCGAGCTGGAGCTCGTTATTAAAGGCCTCTGCCACCATTTCTTGGGTGTGTGTGCGTACGTGTGTCCGTGGGCCTGTCTAATAAGTAGGAACTGCTGTTAAGTGCAAGTGACGATACATAATAAGTAGACGGTTGTAGTTCTTTTGTCGTGCTTTTGTTGCTTGTATAATTGCATACGTGTTTTGCCTTGTTTAATTGCATACGTGCTTTATTATAATAAATGTCCTTGTGTGAATGTAAACCTGTTCGTTGCGTCCATTCCCTCATTGAACTGCCCCATCTTGCACTCGGAATATAGTTGGTTTTTAAATAGCCGGTAAAGTGATCGGGTCCAACGGGACTGCGCGATAATACCCCGCTCGGTTATCCCAAAAGGAAGCGAGCTGCTTAAGCGGCTCGTTTCCAAGCGGTCCCGTTGAGGTACAATCTCTCGGTAACCTACCCGCGTGAATAATTAGGTAAATCGAAGATTTGGCGATCGGACCCTGTAGCGTGGG
>NW_022709000.1:0-94 GCF_011630105.1 Anneissia japonica | reverse complement strand
CATGTGTGTGTGTGTATATACATATATATTGTTGTGGTTGACGAAATTCACAAACCACCATTCAGGTCCCTTAGGTGAGATATCTCTGTAAGTA
>NW_022708999.1:0-659 GCF_011630105.1 Anneissia japonica | reverse complement strand
TAGTGTCGTGATTTTTGTGATTTTGGTATAAATATTGTTTGTCACCCCTGTAGTATTAGGTAAATGTTGTGTTAAGAAAGTGCACCGCAGTTTGATATATTGTCATGAATAAACACACAATGCTTCATGGTAAGGTTTTTAATGTAGTTTTGTTTTTGTTTCCTTTGGTCCACATTCCGTTATGCAGAAGCTTTGTATTCTTCATAAGTCTCTTGTGCCAAGCTCTTTCACTATAGCTTTCTCAGACTAAAACTGCTTAACTTCAACTTGACTGCTCCAGACGACCAGATTTGATGGTAAAGTTCGTTTCCGGTACTGTGCAGGGCTTGCCCTAAATTTTTTTGGTAACTAGCCCACTGGGCTAGTTTACTAGAGATTTTACTAGCCCACAGACTATTTTACTAGCCCACAGACAGGAAAAAATTTTGTTTCAAAATATTTATTAGCGACAATTAAATTTGAAGGTTGATTTGCAATTTCATAATTTCTGTAGCATTGCTGTTTGAGCTACCCCCTCAAATTAGTGTTGAATAAATAAATAAAAAATCTCTCATGCTGCAAAATCAACTATGGTTATAACACTAACAGGGACAAATGAGCATGCTTTGCATCTCCCTGGTTATAATGTCGGCATTGTAATATTTAACAAAGGGCCCAGA
>NW_022708998.1:284-995 GCF_011630105.1 Anneissia japonica | reverse complement strand
GTGAAGATTTCGGGAGGCAATTGAGGGCGCTTTTTAAAATGGCCGCCAAAATTAAATAACAACTTAACAGCAGATTCAATACCCTAGATAAATTTGTTTAATGTAATAACTGCTGTTGACTTTTTAAACCTAAAACAACATATTTTAAGGGTGTAAGCTAACTTACTTTTGAAAATGTAAGTAAAAATTACCCCTTATATTAGCCCTTTTCTGTTTTAAAGAATGGAAAATATCACCAGAATCTTAAAAAAAAATCCAGCTTCCTTACAAATATCCGGTTGTTTTTCATTATTTCTGTGTGCTATACAAGGCATTCCAGACAACTACCACAATTTTCATGTATGAAGAAGGCATCAATTCATTTACTACATGTTTGTCTTGTAGTTTTTTACTATGTTGAGCAATAATCTTCAGGTATCACCTTTATCACTGCAATCTGAAAGTCTTCGTTTATCGTATGAACAATTTTTGGGCTTCCACGGTAATTTGTTTATTCCGTCTGTTCCATCAACTATTTTTATTGACAGTCATTTACCTCTGCTTATTTTCATTCTTGAACGATTAAGTTTGCTAAGTGTCTGAAGCTTGAGATTCTGCTAACATGGTGGCAACAATGATATATCAGTGATCTTGTCTCTGCAAAACTTTCTATTGAACATGTTACTTGCTTGATTTACACTTTTCTCCTTAACTCCAAGCAGCAGTAAGACA
>NW_022708998.1:0-267 GCF_011630105.1 Anneissia japonica | reverse complement strand
TTTGTGACAGAACATCTAAAACTCCAAAGTTGCTGAAAGTTTCAACAAACTCAGTTTGTGATTACAGAAGCTACGTTTTCCTTTACGAAAGAAAGCCGGGGTGTAATTGTCTGTAATATCGATGTCTCAAGAAAGGGAAGTTCACTTTGCCAAAACAAAGTTTGCCGAATGCCAGTTTGCTGAATCAAAAACTACGAATCTAAGTTTGTTGAAACCCAGTTTGCGCTGAAACCCACTTTGTCAAAAATAAAATAAAAGCAGTATGTA
>NW_022708997.1:0-649 GCF_011630105.1 Anneissia japonica | reverse complement strand
AGACATGCAACACAAATAAAATTTTGAAAATTAGTGTTTTCATTGACTTTGGTTTTTGTGCAAATAAACTATTGATATAGGTGACATGTCTCCTAACAACTTTGGGATTATGCACAATCATCACAGCACAATTATGACAAATTATTACATTTATTATGCATTAGAAGTGTGAAGTGAATGTGAATAAGAAGATCTAATTTTAATTACGATAAAGTATTTTTACTGGGCTTCAGCGTTCGATTTACCCAGTATCGCATCGCAAAATTTGACATGTTTTACGCTAATTGCGAAGCACTTCCACAATTGCATCACAGATAAATGCAACGAAATTATTTGCCTAGAATTAACCACTCAGTCTTCAGCAAGGCCTGGCTGTAAAAACTAAGAGGCTTGGTGCACAAAAAATTTCAAAGAGGTTAAATTACAGCATTACAACTAATGTAAAACAAGACTAATGTAAAACAAGAAACTTTTGTGACATGAAACTTTCGCGAATTGACAAGGGCACATATGAAAAAATTGTTAGATTATCACTCCTGCGCACATTAACTATTTGGAAATATTGATGCGGTTATAAAAAAAACACCCGTGACCCTCATCACATTTTTTTTTAAAGGAGTATTATTCTAATAATTCTTTCTATGTGCCC
>NW_022708996.1:0-532 GCF_011630105.1 Anneissia japonica | reverse complement strand
AATTAATATAAAGCAACTTTTAATCTACTAATTTGAGAGACTGATCCGACTAGTGTTTTACAAATAATTTATACTTATAGTGTAATTTATTATTATATTTATTATTCTATTGACTTAATTTACGTAACATGCTAGGCCTACTTATATTTGAAAAGCTCACAAAATAAATAATTTATAAAGTATACAAGATGATATGGGGCTAGAGTTGAGTTCAATTTTGAAACTTGTATGGAAACAATTCCTGATAAATTGCTTTCTATCACCCTGGCTGTTTGTAATTGCCTCTTAAGGGTAGAAGAAGTCGGCTTCCTGTGCACTTATTTGGTGTGTGTGGTGTTGACGTTAAATCCTGGTTCGAACTAGAGCAAAAGGCGTTTGAAGTAATTAAATAAAAAATATACCAAGTGGCTTATACTAAAAATCAAGGTTGGTCAAGCCTAAAAGTTCACTTAGCATAATTTCAACATAACGTCTATTTCCCTATTTGAATAAATTCAGCTACGTCAGGGCATTGCTTTCCCCATGACAAGGC
>NW_022708995.1:0-2849 GCF_011630105.1 Anneissia japonica | reverse complement strand
GGGAAAGTGAAAGAGACATTTAGACAAGTACCAAGAACTCTTTGCACAGAAAGAAATAAAGAGAAAGACCTTGAAGAAATTCCTCAGTATAGACAGATTATCATCATCATTTTATACCCCAAAAGTCTGCTTCTTTGGGCAGTTTCGCTTTCTCTTTTACCTTTTTTCCTAACGATCCTGCATTAGTGATAGAACTGCTTTTTCCATATCATCTCTATGATTTTTTTTTCCAATTGTTTGTAGTACTTCTGATTCCATAAACAAAATTTGTTTCTGCCACTTGTCATTTGACATCCTTGGAGTGGAGTGAGCAGGGACAGGGGGAATTTTCCCCCGTCGGACAGGCCTAAATCCCCTATCGTCCGACGCACGCGACTAAGTCGTCAGATCAAAAATATATAAATTATTTGTCTATCCAAATGACGTTATTTTGAATGCCAATCCCTAATATTGTGGTCTAAAAGCACATTTTGTACCATACTAAGCCATAAAAACTCTCCCCATGAACCCTACAAGTGAGTTTCTATTCCGGCCGTCGACTGAGGGTTTGTCGCTCCTGCTAGGACCCCTCCGTCGAACATGTCAGATCCATAGTCGGCCAATTTCTGGCGCCACCACTGGTAACATGTGCAGTGTAACTACATGATGGCGCATTGGTTAACAGTGAAACTGCAACACCACGCCACATTTAACAATTTTTATTAGAAGAAAATGTTAAATTGAAAGGCTCTTTATAGAAACATCTACTGTAAAGCCTAATGCAAAACATCATATTATAGTACCTACCATGTCATAAAGCTCATCGCTCATTTGTGGTTTAGGGGCTGTTGTCCACTTGGCGCCCTCTCTGAAATATTCTTTCATCAAACGGCGGTATGCACCATACTCAAAGAAAAGACATCTCCATGCCATTGGACTTTCAATGATTTCCTCACCAACCACAAGCAGAAGAACACGTGGCATCGCTGAATACAATCCTATGTACATACAACATAATTTTTTTTTTTAACACTCTTGATTAGTACAGTAGAAAAATACATATAAAACAGAAATATTATAATCATAATTGAACAGAGATTATGAATACAATCTAGGCCTACCACTTGTCACGTGAATACACCAACACACATTAACACTTGGCAATCATTGAATTGGTAATTGACAGCGTCGAATGTGTCATGAAGACACCTTATAAGGTACTGTAGGATGTTAATTCAACGACTCACACGTGGGCAAAGTGTAACCTGCAAGCCACATTTTGTTGCTGCTCGCGATAACCCTGTGTACTTTGGATATACTGTAAAACCCTTTGTTTTTAAGGCCAGATATATCTCAGACCCAACACTACTGTGTGGCACCAACAATAAAAATGCATAGTCAATTCTAATATACTATTGTCCTATTAGCATTTGAATGAACTTGTCATGCCGTTTACTTACCCGTCGAGCTGAAATCAGGCGTGGAATACGATTTAAAATGATCAAGTACATAGGGTCGTCGAACCTTCACTCCTTCACCTTTTTGGGGACGACAGCCTTAAGTAAAGAATTAGAAAGAAACAGAGTTACTATATTATGACGTTTTTACAGACCAACACAATCAAAACCATAACCACCCTTACGTCATTGGTTCACATAGTCAGTAGGGCCATCGTATTCGTCGATAGATTAGGTCCCCTTACTTTTGAGTGTGTGGGAGTGAAAACATAGCTTTTTAACTCAAGAAGTTACCGCTGCCTAAAAGGTTAAGCCATGAATTAGCAGCTCACATGCCTAACGCAGCTCATTTTGCTCACAATAGACAGAAATTACAGTTAAATTAAATGGAATGGACATCTTTCGTTTTCTTTATTTGCATCAACACCAGCTTGCGGCTGTGGTTGCGTCTGATGCCAGTTAAGCCTTGCTCCAAAAAAAACAAAAAAAACAACAAAAAAAACGCTGCATTTTCTCTACAGCGTGGCTGTTACCGAAAACTATCGGGAATTGAAGATCTGTTCAAAAAATGCAGCATAACATTCAGCATACGCCAGCGCATGCATCGTCAAGCGAAGTACAGGCGGAAATGAAGTTTGAAGTTTTCGGATTCTCAGTCATAGAGTCCATGAACGGATTTAGAATTCATAAACGGCCTACCTGGATTTCTGGCGTTAATTCTGGAACGGTGGCCTTCTCAACTCGTCTGACGATCACTTCTTCTAAAGGATCCAATTAATTAATATGAAAAAATGGTGTACAATAATTTAAAGTTGACTTTATACCATTTATTATCCATTTGTTATAAGCGACAATCGTCCTATCTCTATCACCTTAATAGTATTTGAGCAAGGGTGACTATTTGTGCATCCTGACCCCAATGACCCCAACGTAGTGCGAGCTATAACTTCAACTAGTATAGTTCCATGTGCAACTTTAATTCACATTAATGTAATCGAAGTAATAATTTAATCTGATTTAATTGAATGACTTCTACTTCACCACCACATCAACCATCACAAATGACTGACACCACTGATGACCACAAACACCACCACCGCAATCACCACCTGCCAGCACCACCACCATGATAACAGGGGGCACAAATTGAAAGAGGGCACTTCCGAAAGATTGGTTAAATGAGCTTACGAAACACATCCATTTATACTTCGCTGCACTTTGTGATACCTATCGCAAGCTGTATTCAGAATAATACAGCAGTAAAAACATGCAAATATCATTAGTTTTTGGGAGCTGGGTTAAGTTAAAAAAAAGTTTGCTTGGTTGAGGAAGTGCAGGAGTCTGTCTGAATTTCACAGGTTGCGGGACACTTCAGACCCCTATAGATGAGTCGAGTATCAAGGCAGGGGCGCC
>NW_022708994.1:0-907 GCF_011630105.1 Anneissia japonica | reverse complement strand
GGGGGCTTGTTCTCCTGGCTCCCCTAGATATACCCCTGTTTAACAGAAAGTATACAGTACTGCTTACTGATATTATTATTATTATTATTATTATTATTATTACTATTGTTATTCAAACCCATTATTGTTGTGTTAAACCCATGGCAATGTCATTAAGAGCATAGCTATTTTTTTTCTCATTAATTCTTTAATTTACTTCACATCTCCATAACAATAAACTAAACATATTCATCAGTTGAGTCGCAATACAAAGTGTTATATATGCAGTATAAGTACTGAAAAAATGACATTCCCTCATCTTCACCAAATGTTCAATATGAAAAGGTTGCTGATTCCTGCATCGGTCTGATTTTCATTGTTTTACTTAATTTCCGTAATTTTCTAGATTTTTTCTTTGTTGCACATTTTTATTTTCAAGAACCACATACTTAACATTTGTAATTTTATTTTTATTAAAAAACTATCCCAAATTTTGATTTGTTTAATATGCCTTACTTTTAGCCTTGTGTTAAAAAAAGAGACAATGTTTTTTTATTTAAATTAATTTGGGGGGAAATAATACGTTTTTAAAATTCAGCAAATTTTGAGCTTATAAATTTGTTCCATTATATATTTATGATTTATATTGGTTGGTTGAAAAGAAGGTCATTGTATTAATATAAGTTTAACCAACTGCAGTGTCTATTATGAGATGTAACCTTTTTTTTCTTCATTAACTGTCACAACATCTATTCTTTGTACAAATGAAAATGGTGAACTTCCATTAAATATAAACTCTCATCATATTGCAGTTTTTCAATTCAAGGATAATACCACATCAATGGCAGATCTTTACAAAAGGTTTTTTTTTTGTATTAATTTATAAAGGGTATCTCTTGCTGTGTTTAATATTTGAAGTTATTTATTT
>NW_022708993.1:0-787 GCF_011630105.1 Anneissia japonica | reverse complement strand
GGGAGGGGGGTATGGTTAGGGTTGGGGGAGGGGTACTACTGCATCCTGGCTTACAAAATGCATGGCAACCTACCCAGGTCCCAGGCCCCAGGCCAGGGTCAGTGAATTGCTCCGAAGGGCCTTTGTTGGTCCGAAGGGTCGTTGGTCCGAGGTCCTTTGGTCCGAAATTGATATATTTGAAATATGGACAAAAAATATAAAACAAGAAAACACATGATTGACCTATATTAGCTAACAGTAACAATAAAAAACTCTGCAACGTCCTATGAGTATAATCCTTATTATTAGACTTCACGTGAAAAGATAATTACACATTTTTTAGGCTCAGATTTTCACGCAGGTTCAAAGTCAACTGGCCCATGTTTCAGCGGCTTAGTTCTTTTATTTTGTGATGTAAATGAGTTAGGCATAAATATGTTTGTGGAAACTTTATTTGTAACTATCCTTTTAAAACGTATTTAAGACTTTTTGTACATGTAGGACCTAACTTTTGTTTATTACACATTACAGTAATAGACTATTTGCGAAACCTGATTTATGTATTAAAAGTATATATTTTATAAAATTAATTAGCTTTTTTTTAATTTTTTAATTTACTTTTTTTTTTATCTGTTGTGCTTTTTGATTTCAATTTATTAATTTTAGAGTAGTTTTTCCTATTTTATGTTTCTTTTTTATTCCTGGTTCTCTTTCGGTTTGGAGAGCCAATTGCCAGTATTCTAGTATACTTTTGGTTATCCTGTCTTCCCGAATTTGAAAACTGTTTTGTGTGTTTAAATTAGACAAA
>NW_022708992.1:0-967 GCF_011630105.1 Anneissia japonica | reverse complement strand
ATATTCAAACAACTGTACAGACGAGGTGGTTAATTTGTCACAATTTTGTTTTAAATATATGTTCACGAACGTTTCCGACCATGATATGTGTTTCTCAATTGATTACTTGTATGATATATTTATTTATATATCCCGTATATTCAGAGCTGTACGGTAGTACGGTACAGCTAGAATTTTCTTTGTGTTATATGAGGGCGCACATCAGTTTTGTGAGGTAGCAAACTTGTATGAAAAAGTACGAGTCCCACCGGAGACACTTGTTTTCATACAACTTAAACTACCTTTCCTTACCTTCAAATTAAAAAAAAAATACATTGATATTGTATAGGCCTATGTACCTTTTTTGCCTTTTTGGTTAAGGCGATTATCAAGTAAACTGAATTGAATTAAATTGACTTTATAAGTTGGTGCAAAAGCAGAGAGTCGTATAGGCCCTCTCCTACACGTACTTTCCAAGTGTCATCGTACACTATTTTGATGCAGATATGTAAACTGCATTTAATTTCTTTTATATATAATTATGCAGAAGAGAAGACTGAAAAAAACCTTCTTTTAAAATACAGAAAAGCTAAAGCTTATCTTAATGTTCTGAGCAATTGCAAAACCCTCAGTGTTTTCTCCCATTTAAATGATAGGCCCTCTTGCTGCCTGGGGCCTGTATGAAACAAACACAGCGCATCCTCCAATTCGGGACCCCTCTAATACCGAGAACCCCCTTTTTTTTTTTAAATTCGAGATCACTTTTTCTAAAAACCAAATAATAATCGTAATTTTTTAAACAAAAAGCACAGGCTACGGTAACCCTCTAACTAGAGACCGAACCCCCAGACGGTCCCAGACCACCCCATTTTCAGTTATAAAAGGTGGTCTCGAATTGGAAGGCAAACTGTATGTAAATTATGGAAACAGTGCATGAATGTTGGACCAAAATGATTGCAGTGAAAGGCAATCTGGCGGGATTAGAACC
>NW_022708991.1:0-587 GCF_011630105.1 Anneissia japonica | reverse complement strand
GCCAAACCAATGTCAAGAATGATGTGACCATAATCACAAGCAACCACTAAGGATTTGCAAATCTGTATTGATTACTGAACTATCATCACCATATTGTGTTCATCATTTTGAGTATGTTGCATGTCTGAATACAGTTTTTTTTAAATTTAAAACTACAAATTGTTTACAATTCCATATCATAAAAAGCTGCATTATTCTGAAATTTGGACCAATAAATGGATTTGATCATTTTATTATACATACTTTTGCAAAATCCAGCATGAGAAAATCATGTTGATGATACGAAATGTTGGCGGGGTCATGAAATCTGGCGTGCTACCATGTTTAACTTTTCTAAAGCCGGGCTTCAGTGGTTGCGGTGGGTCTTGCATTGACTTCGGGTGATGAAATGACCAATCAGCATTCAATTACGTACGCTGTGAGCGAGCATACATTTTGTGAGCAATGTTTTGAAACACGTTTCCTAGTTACGGTTCATTATTATGCAAATTCTCGCCTGGCTAAACCCGCTAGTCTGAACGACAGGCAAAGTTAAGCAGGGCTTAACGTTGAGCCGGGCTTAACTCAAGCCTGGCTTATCTCCAAGT
>NW_022708990.1:0-1299 GCF_011630105.1 Anneissia japonica | reverse complement strand
TATTCTTCTAACAAAATCCGCTACTGTATATTAACATTGAGTAAATTACAAGTGTTCTATTTCTCTCCGAAGTGGAATATATGAATAGCACTCTCCTAGGGTGTTTTTGGTAGGAAAAGAAGACTTAAACACTGTGGGTGTAATTTTTTCTTTGCAAAAAAATAGGGTGGGGGGACGTACACCCCTTACGCGTCACCCCTCCTAAATCCGCCACTGGAAATAGGCCTATAGGCCCTAGATTTAGGCAGGCTTACTTTGTTTCATGTCAATAGATTCAGGATTATACAATTTTATATAGAATATCTTGTAAATTAATACCGTACACAATATGATTAAACCAGGTATTGTACTTGAAAACAATAAGGAAGCAAAACTTACACGTCAAAAGTGTCAAAGGTTGTCTACACAAAAACTGTACTTTATTAAAAGAGTAAGTCTACTGAAGGGGTGTCATCAATGGAGATGTGCACACATAATCAGTGTACTGTGGTCACTGTGCAAGTGATTTGTGATCTTTATTGGTTGCCTGTACAGGAAAGCATCATCAGACGTACACACAGGAAACAGAGCACCAGCCAAGTTCAAACTATTGGTGGCTACAATTGCAATAATTGTGGCAGGTTTTGTCGCTCACAAATTGGACTGTTCAGCCATAAACCAAAGTGCAACGGTACATAAAATTAGAAACTCTCAAAAAGATTGCTTCATATCCATCATCCCAAGGATGGAAGGATGCCATTGAATTTTTTTTAATATTGGAAACTTCCCACAATAAATGGGCAACTAGCCTTATAATTCCAATATTTAAAAGAGGAAACTGAGATCAACCTGGAAATTACAGGGGAATATCTCTCATACCAGTGTTAGCCAAAATCTTTTTACACATGAATTTTAGATTAAATCATTGGGCTGACGAAAATAATATTTTACATCAAGAAAAGGCTGGTTATAGAAAGGGGTTTAGGGTATCAGATAATTTATTCATTCTTCATACAATAATTACTAAATACTTATCTAAAAAACGAGGGAGAGTGTATGTAGCATTTATTGATTTTAAACGTGCTTTTGACTCTGTAGGACTACCTTTGTACTAAATTGAACAATACAGGAGTGAAAGGTAAAATGCTCAACATTATTAAATCAGTGTACAGCAAACTTACAGCTCATGTTAGGGTTGAAAATAATACTAGTAGTAATTTTAAATGTTCTGTTGGAATTCAACAGGGGCCTCCACTATCATCATATTTATTTAATATTTTTATAAATGATTTCAGTCGAAAGCTAAATGAAGAGAACGAA
>NW_022708989.1:0-914 GCF_011630105.1 Anneissia japonica | reverse complement strand
AATTAGTTGGAATCCTTACTTGCATCATTGCCGCAAAAGTGTTTCTTCATTTCTCTGGTTTCATCGCTTTCCATCTTTGGCGTATCACC
The DNA here is from genome assembly GCF_011630105.1 of Anneissia japonica. Classification (NCBI taxonomy): domain Eukaryota; kingdom Metazoa; phylum Echinodermata; class Crinoidea; order Comatulida; family Comatulidae; genus Anneissia; species Anneissia japonica. The sequence goes on along the minus strand of NW_022708989.1, from coordinate 825 downwards.
TGCAGATCGTCTGAAAATTACATGTGGGTGCTCAAGATCACTACGCCTGCTCCGAACCCTTTTTGCATGGTCTTCTTGGAGAGGTTGGATGTACACATCAGTGTTGCCATGACTGAATATTCCAGACTATTTTTAAAGAAGGTGGATTTAGTAACTAAATAAACAAGGAAAGGTTCAAATTGTCTGAAAAAATGTATACTCACTTGCAATATTAGAAGAAATGTATGTAAGCCTACAGCATATTATGTAGCATATCGAATTGTTTCTAATATTTAATAATAGGGCCTACCAATATTAATAAGGCATACTCACTATACCCCTGCATGTACTAATAGCGGCTCGCGATTTGGTGTTGGAAGCCAACTCGCCGAAGTAGTGACAATCATTGACTATTAGCGTTTTTACCACCGTTCCGTTTTCGTGTACATGTTCAGCAACACTTCCTGGTGGAATTAAAGCCTTATTCTTCCATAGTTTCATGTGGTAGTCTTCCCCGAAAGCAGTTAACTTGACCTCGTGTTTGTCAGGGTATTCACTTCCGTCTATCGATCGTCTGTGTCGACCACTTGATACCGACACTGGATTGATTATTTCATACTCGGGTACTGAAAAAGAATACGTAATAATACAGTACAACTTGGTACCTCATGGCCACGTCCTTCGGCATTTATAAGAATGAGTAGGGTAGGCGCGTAAATATGGCCAGGCCCTCACAAAAAATATGGATGTTTCCTTTTAAGCAGGATGAATATAGTGTTGTTCATTCACATTGTAATTCAGATGATAATAAATAGGCCCGATAGATAATAAAGTATATTTTTTAAC
>NW_022708988.1:0-587 GCF_011630105.1 Anneissia japonica | reverse complement strand
AATGGGAAACTTTTGACCCTTGACCGACGCTTCTATTTGTTACGCGTAAATCGCAGAGAACGCTATCTTGTGTTTATAAGATCTTTGATTTGGTATAATAGCGCATGAATGGCGCCCTCTTGCTAAATTGGAAACTTTTGAACCTTGACCGACGCTTCTATTTGTTGCGCGTAAATCGCGGAGAACGCTATCTTGTGTTTATAAGATCTTTGATCTTTGTACACAAACCATAGAGCTATTAAACAACTAGAGTGCTGACAAGATGGCGCAGCAATGCAGAGTTATGTATGTGTACCATCCAAGATGGTCGTCGTAGTAAAGCGCCACCTTCAGGCTTAGTATACATATTATTTCATATTAATAAGCCCTCTGGCTGACTATTATTTTATTAATGATATTGAGTAATGGTAATAACAAATTATTAAACTATTGTAGCCAGAACGAGGCCAAGTGAAGCATCTTATTCAAAAATAAAGTACCAAGGAATGAAAATTAAAGCCCCATTCCCGGCAAAATTTCATTTTTTTTAAAAAAATCTAATTTTTGTATAATGTTATAAAGATTTATAAATATAATACGGAATTGCT
>NW_022708987.1:0-514 GCF_011630105.1 Anneissia japonica | reverse complement strand
AATATACTTACTGTAATAACTACAATTATGATACCATTTAAGTTTATTTTGCAATTAAAAAAAAACCAACATAATATTCAACCTTACACTGAGGTTTAAATATTGCAAGTTTTTAAATAGTGACTATTTCTTTAGTTTTCAATATAGTATAAGAATCTAATCTTCATTGTAATTTAAGCAATTTATGGTTTTCTTATTGATTATTTTAATTCTAATAGTATTGCTGCACAATTTTTTACAAATTTCCTATAAACAAGATTTTCTATTGTATTTTTAGGCAGATGTCATCACTTAAATATTAAATTCTGTTCGTGTGAAGAGGAGGTAACAACAATTATCAAACTGAACCTTTGGCCAGCGACAGCAAAACGTGTTAAAGTAGCATTTTCTATTGAATTATTGAAATGGATGGAGGTTCTCCTACTAGAATGTCAAGTTTCTACGAAAGTGTTTTGTGAAGCATTAACCTTGAAGAATGACCTTCAACCATTTGAGGTATGAGACATTTTTCAAT
>NW_022708986.1:0-1309 GCF_011630105.1 Anneissia japonica | reverse complement strand
TTCCCTCTAAAATCAAAATTATGTTTTAACTTTGAACACGATCTTCGTGGATAGGTATTCGTAAAAGTAAACACTAAATTGTATGTAGTTGAAACTAATTTTGTGTTCTTACCCTAAATTTCTTCTAAATTTATACACTACGGAAATAAAGGTATTACCTGAAGTTAGAAGCGGGTAATTCAAACCATAGATTCACCAGCGGTCACTGATATATCTGAACCAATAGAAACCGTTCTTTACATAAGCCAATAGAAATCGTCCTTTCCACACTACGTCACAAAATTACATTCACCCGGGCAATTCAAACTAGTCACAAAATTTTCAGTCACCAAACTATCACCGATAATCCCCTAATCTGACCCTTTTGTTTTCAAATTCAATACCCTCATTAATTTAATGGTCAAGAAGATTCTTTTGTGACTGTAAATCCAGCACTGGCAGACTTATCTCCCTATTGTCTCAATTTTCACTCTCATTGAAAGCAATCTCTAAAGAGCACACAATAGTGGACTATACATTTTAAGGGAACATAACAAACCTAACACGTCACGCTACACATCGCCACTTAATTAATACCACTTTTTGTTTTTAATATTTCAATAAACCCTCATATACCCCCTTCATATGCTTCAACCCATTATGTACAAAATAAAATTATTAAAATTATTAATAAATAATTATGAATTATGATGACTTAATATTCTATTGTTGGACACTACCGCCATATTAGCTACTTTCGTCGAAATTGATGAAAACTCCCTAACAAGAAATGCGCGCAAAGAATTTTAGGCACTTTCAGAGGATGCAATTGTCAAGGGGTGGGGAAAGATTTTCCAAAGATGGATATTTTCCCCTTGTCCTCCGGTGTTTTTAATTGTAATTTCGTTGGAATTGATGAAAACTCCCTTATAAATGTGCAAATTTTAGAGGAAATTGGCCCACGTTAACAAGAAATGCGCGCTAAGCGCGAGAAATTTGAGGTTTTTAGGCACTTTCAGGGGATGAAAAGGGCATTTATAAAGGGGTGGGGAAGATTTTTCAAAGATAGATATTTTCCCCTTGTCCCCCAGTGGTTACGCCATCGGGCAGCATAGATCGAAGGAGTTATGACAGTTTTGAAGTGGAGAAGGGGTTACAGGGTGTTGTGAGTCTGGTCATTATGATACTTTCCTTTTTATTCTTGTCTTTATTTTTCTCTTCTCTTTTTCTTTCCTTTTTTTTCCCTCTTCTTTTTCTTTCCCTCCCTCTCTGCTCTTTCTTTTCTCTTATTACCCAGCCCGGTACGACGGCTTGGTCAGCCCGGCAAAAA
>NW_022708985.1:0-539 GCF_011630105.1 Anneissia japonica | reverse complement strand
GGACAAGACACTGCAGGCGTCAAACTGCCCAATTAATTAAACATAATAAGGAAGGCTGGGGTACTGGGCAGACTGCCTAGGCCTAAATACTACTAAACTTTGATTCGAAAAACGTGCACAATGTAATTGTTAGATTTAGCCCAATCCAAAGTCAAATAAGTTTCAATTTTTTTACTGTTTGATATGATTATCATTTTTTTAAAGAAAGAGACAGAAGAAAATAAACATAAAACGACTTTCATATAAAAACTAATACCTGACTTTTATTTTTGGAATGAGTTTAAAAAGCATATCATATAGGTCTGTGGCCTACATATACATCAATATATAATTTATAAAACATATATTTAACAGGCTACAGTAGCATCTAGTATAATTAAGATGACAACAGGTATTTTAAACATAATAGAAAAATGTGAAGGTTGCAATAAAAAAAATGTTATTATATTTGCCTCCCTGAAGAAGCGAAGCCCCGGGAGGCTATTGTTTTTACCTGTGTTTTTCATGTTGTCGTCTTGTAAATTGTTTCTTACCACAAT
>NW_022708984.1:902-1203 GCF_011630105.1 Anneissia japonica | reverse complement strand
TATGAAATTATTATGTAATCATTCATTATTATGCAAATGGCCTATGGTGTCTTCTATTCTACTAACGAACACAACTATTATCCCCGACGCATCAATCAGGATGTAAACAGGCCAAAAGGCGGAGACCTAAACACAGAGTTTTTTTAGCCGGAATGTAGTACCATGGAGGACCTCTATGGTAGTACCCAGCTATAGAACAGCTATCCATGCTCAGCATGGAGTAACGCCTACGCGTTCTCGTGCTAAAATCCGCAGGCCACCGACCCTTTATACCGTAATGATTTTTATAAACAATCACAAT
>NW_022708984.1:0-755 GCF_011630105.1 Anneissia japonica | reverse complement strand
CTGACATTTGGAAATAGAGCGGACTTCCTTATGATTTTTCCTTATGTTGTGGTCATATTAGAATATAATATCACTAAAGACCATTCAACAAACAACATGAAACATAAGGCCTATATCAAACTTTTAGCATGCATATAACGTAATTTTTTAGATATATATTTTCATGACAGTCGAGAATGTATTGATTATATAACTTATAGATAATTACTGTTGTCCAATTGTGTGCATTGAAAATGTGATGACGAACTCAGGATACGACCCTCGGTTGACACTCATAACAAAGGGCCTGTTAATTAACCTTGCACAGGAGCCTGTCGTCACCTGCTACAATGCCTTCTCCTCCTTATCATCATCACATTATCATCATCATCATCATCATCATCACCTTCATCATCGCAATTATTATTGCTAAAATGGGGGGAAATCTATTAATTCAGTGTGTATTCATTCATGAATAGAAGTCTCGTAATGCACGTAAGTGCATTTCTCAGCATCTAGAAAAAACAAAACTCTGCGAAGCTAGGAGAACCCCAAGACTAACTGCAAACCACCCCCCACCCCCAACGTCTAAAATAATCTTCCAGCGACGGAACAAGCAAACATTAGGTTTTCCTCCCATGACCCCGCCCAATCAGGGAACCCATTATGTGCGATAGTCAGGGTAAAGCTCGGTTTCCATATAATCGCTCACCCTATCGGCGACAGTCGCCGACGTTATCATGAAGGTTGAACCTGGTTCAACTTTCCCGAATGCG
>NW_022708983.1:928-1269 GCF_011630105.1 Anneissia japonica | reverse complement strand
CGTCCCGTTCTGATCGCGACAGTCGACACCGAAATCCTGTCCAGGACGGGGTCGTAGTACCGGTCTCCGAAATGAGCTCGCAGGGCGTAGTGCAACGACGCGTCGTAATCGGCGGCGAAACAGGTCGGTACAGGCTCCGACGCGATGCGTGCCGACACCTCCGTTTCCGAGCGAACGGCCTCTTCGCCCACGTACGCTATCGTCTTCGTGTCAAGGATGCGCCACGCGGTCCGGTTTCCGGACGCGCGCCTGACGAGCGCGTGACATCCCATGGACACCGCGTTCGAAAAGGACAAGTTGCACCGGACTCCCCGTCGTTCGTCGAGAACCACCGCCTTCGA
>NW_022708983.1:0-876 GCF_011630105.1 Anneissia japonica | reverse complement strand
CGTACACAGCCTCAACGGGCGCCTTCCTGCCCAACAAGCCCATCGGAGCGTCATCGGACGAAACGTATCGCGTGTACAGGACCGGCGGAAGATCCGCGGGGTTCAAGTATTGCCGAGGAAGATCGAGAACTGGTCGTCTGACGTCTCTCGACGGACCGCGATATTCGGTCCGGGACATCTTGCAGACGTTGGAAAGTCGAAGACGAGGCGGAGTCACGTCAGACGACGTAAATCGATCGACTCACCATCGAAAAACATCAAAGAAAGACAGACTTTAAAAAAAATTGAAAGTCAAACACAGGTTTATGGGTTTTTTTGTTCAAGTTTTATTTTATTCATTCATTTATTCATCCATTCATTCGTTCGTTCGTTGGTACGTACGTCTGGTTTTGGGTAGTTTATTGGGTAATTTATGGTAGTTTGCACACGAGAACCGTATCTGTTTCTCGAAACGGGAGACGGAATAACTCTGGGGTCGAAATCGATCCGACAGATCGCATTCGACGAACACGACCGTGTCCCACACCTTCCGGTAGAGCTGCAATCGCCTTTCCTCGCATTGAACTAGGTGGAAGACGTTCAGACAGTCTCTGATTAAAGTACTTTTGCATTTCTCAAAGCATCGACGACTTCGAAGGGGTCGTCGACACGGTTCCATCCTCTCCGGGAACGTTCTACGAAGAAGATCGGTGTCGCCGAAATGGTTTACGAATTCGGCGAAGAGTTCCCTCCTTCTGTCCTGCATCCATTTCAGTTGCAGGCGTCTCGCCTCTCGAGAGTCGGTTCGTTCGGTCGGCGGCATGTTAGTTAATGACCCGCAATACCTTGCGTGGCCCGTTTTTGTCTTTTCGCCTGTCCGTGAACGAAGTTCGGCAG
>NW_022708982.1:0-667 GCF_011630105.1 Anneissia japonica | reverse complement strand
GGCCTACAAGAACATCGGAATATGGGACCGTGTTAGTTTTCTCATTGTAATTTTCTTCTGACGCTAAACCGCATTCATCTGCGCATTGTATCTTTTTTTCCTCAACTTGTTTTCTCTTTCCGCCATTATCATTTTCATCCGTACCATTACCGCAAACATCTTCCCCATTAAGTTCTTGCAACATGTATTCAACTAATTCTCATCTCTTCCGGTGTATATGGTTTGAGATCGATTTTTGTTTTTGTTTTCTACAATCTGTTTCATAAAACGTTTATGATCGTAGGAAACGTCTATCCTACAAACCCTACAAAAGTAATTATCGCATCTATGACCCTTACGAAGAATACGGTTACATGTTTTACACGGCTTAATTTTTTTGACAAGTTGATGTTTTATCCCGTTTTACGGTTGTTTTATGATTATTAAATCATTGCTGATTTTTAAAAAGTCTGTTACAGCCTACACATTCTACAGAGTAATCAGAATTAACAGAGGCTGTACAATCATTAGATTTACATAAATTACACACATATTCACATGTATGTTTAAACTTGTTATTATACCCTTTTAAACATTTGTTGCAGAAATACCTAATTTAAAAAAAAAAAAAAAAAAGCCGTGATACTAGAAATCAAATCAAAATGATTATCATGAAGATATAAATAAA
>NW_022708981.1:0-766 GCF_011630105.1 Anneissia japonica | reverse complement strand
AACATATTTTTGTTTATTTGCTATTTATCATGTTGGAGGGGGTCTAATCTGAGCGGCTCCTTTATTCAATGTCATTGTTTATTTCCTTTATTGATATTTCCGACTGAGATCTCTGTTCCTACACTGATATTAGCCTCATTATAATTACAGTTCCCAATTAGTTTATTTATTAGTATACTTACTCCGAACCTGGATAAGACCTGAGGACGGGTTGAAATATTCATGTTTTTGAATAAATTTTGTGTTCTAAGTCTACCATGTCATTGTCATCTCTTAAGAGAGGGGAGATGAATAGTGCAACCAGAATGAGGCAGAGTAATAGAGCAATCTCTTAACTGTGATGCTCACAATGTTGTATATATGTTATTCTGCAATATTTGTGAAGATGATCATTATTTTGGTGAAACTGGCATTGATTTTAGGTCCACATTTAAAAACCACAAATCTTTTATCCGACACAATCGCACAGGTTTTCCTGTTTCAGAACACTTCAACTCTCCCAACCATTCTCTCAGTAACCTACGATGTGCCCTCATATCCACCAATTTCTCCTCCATCAACCAACGTAGACTCATCGAACTCAAACTCATTATCAAACACAAAACACACTTATCTGGTTTAAACAAGGATCTTGGTATCCTTAGTGGGTTCTCGTTTTTTAAGGCATAATTTTTTCATTTCGATCCATTTCTGTGGTGACAAGATTTTTTCTTTTTCCTTGTTGTTTATTTATTATTAATTATTATCATTATTATTAATATTATTA
>NW_022708980.1:0-581 GCF_011630105.1 Anneissia japonica | reverse complement strand
CTGCTACGCATCCCGCTTGATAGCCGCTCACAAGAGATGGATCGACGAACAGTATCGTCACAACCAGCAGTTCCTGCACGACCAGGTGGTCGCCGAAGCGGAGCCGGACCCGGCGGATCTGCTGTTCGCGTTCTCGCTGATTCATCCGTTTCCGCAGGACGAACAGACAATATTGAAGACCGTCGTGGACCAGCTCGTGGATCCCAATCGCACGGAATTCTTGGAAGGGGAGAAGTACCTGACCATCGACAGCAGGACTGAGGACTCGCTCTTGTCCACGCTGGAGCGGCAGACGGGAATACCCCGCAAACGTTGCGAAAACATTCTCATTGAGATGCAGAGCGGCGCCAAGACGTCGTTCAGACGAATTGACGACTGCGGCCGCAAGCGGCAGCTCCTGCTGTGCAGCGTCGGGACGGAAACGTATATGGCATTGCACGACGACAGGTACCGATCGATCTCGGACAAGATGATTGTGCATATGCTTGATCTCGGAAAAACCGACTACGTCGACGAACATTTTCTGCGTGTCAGATTGGACGAAACTCACGTAAAAGCGATAAAGTTTCTCTCTCTCCTTC
>NW_022708979.1:0-605 GCF_011630105.1 Anneissia japonica | reverse complement strand
ACTTACGTTTGCTTTTTAGCTGTTGCTTATCATTTTTGTATCTCTACTGAGATCCAACCATTGTTTCCCACAGCATTGTTGTTTTTCAGTATTTTGCCTTTTAATCTATATATATATACTGAAAAACAACAATGCAGTAGAGATACAAAAATGATAAGCAACAGCTAAAAAGCAAACGTAAGTAAACAGCCAGAAATAGATCCAGAGCTTTCGGACAACATTATTCCTTCCTCAGTGGCGAGTGAGTGAGGGTAGAAAAAGCTAGATGGTATAAAGTGAGAATTTCATGCAAGCATGATTGGAAACAATAGGCTGGGTGAGATTAGAATAAACAGCCTAAACAAGTAAACAGGAAGGCCAAAACTAAACAAGCCTCAATAAATAAGCCAAATGATTTATCCAGAATAAATTGAAATGCTATTGGTTTAATTTAATGTACTGGGAGAACGTTCCTAATATTGAGTCCAAATGGTGTGGTTGTTTTAAGTAAAAGTTCCCAGTGATTTTCTTTATCTTTGCGATTTTTGTCGCTCCAACTGTCATTGTGGTCAATTGCAATCACTCTGAAATTTGAAATTGAATGACCAGCTAAATTGAAATGTTCG
>NW_022708978.1:3428-4825 GCF_011630105.1 Anneissia japonica | reverse complement strand
GGAGCAATGCGAAAGGTGTCATCATCGCAACGGACGCGCGCTCCGTCGCGGAGGGCAGTTCGTTACACTTGGTGTGCTACTTTTTCCAACCCGTAATCATTACTTGGATTATGCCCAACCCGGTTCGAGAGGAAAAAACGTTGGCCGAAGAGTGCGGGTTGATTCATTCTCTTCGTTTGTGAAACGTAACCGCGCGTGACGAAGGTCTCTACGCTTGTTCCGGTTCTAACGGCGTGGTGAGCAACTCGGTGAAAGTTCTCGTCGGCCAGGAAGCGAGACTGTCGACGTCCGTGGACCTGTTCTGTGAATGGACGACCGCGGTAGATTCTAAGGCGCAGCAGATGGAGAAAGTTTCCTTGTTTCCCGAGGTCCAGATACCGAAAGTCAGGGGAATGATAATCATGAGATGTACGACGACGCGGTCGACCTTCTCGGTGTCTTGGACGAAAAACGGCAAGGACGTGGGCGACGACAGGAGTCATCGTCAAGTTTGCAATGACGGTCACGAACACATGCTGATCATCGTCAACGTCAAGTTGCGGGATGCAGGATTGTACGGTTGCTCGTACGGGCAGATCACGGCGAACGCTTGGGTGGAAATCGCGAAAGCCGACGCACCTCCCCTTCTCGTCGAATATCAAGCGAACGTGTGTAAGGACAGCGTGTTCAGCATACCCGACCCCGCCGTCTAGGTGAGAAGAAACGGCTCTCTCGCCTGCTACTACTTCGACAGAAAGACCGATAACTTCGGTCGCCCCGACACCTGTTACGAGGGAGGGCTAACTTTTCTGTCAGGAGGAGCGACCGAAAATTGCTACGACTTACCTCCTCCGAAAAGCGCGGATCTTCCGAGGAGTCATCCGTGCAACGAGCTGAATACCGAATTAGACGTCGTGATCGAGAAAAACTTATTGCACGTGGGAGACACGGCAACGTTAAACTTCTACGGCCGAAAGTGGGGAGTCTTGTCGAGCCACGATCACGAGGAGCACAGAGAAGACAGCATTCCCGTGCCCGAGGGTTCGGTGTCGACTACGATTTGCGCTCGCGGGAGGATGACGGTCGTCGAAATCGACACGGAATTCTTGAGGCAAGACCGACACCACATAATTAGGCTGACGGTCGATTTTTTTGCTTTAAACTATACGAAAAGAGGGGAGGTCTTCGTAACCGGCCAATCAACGGGAGATCCGGAAGACGACAAGGGCCCCGGGTTGAAGACAAGGAACCTATGCGAATTCAGAAGGAAAGCTACCGGAAAATTTTTAGGTGACGGTCGGACTATAAACTATCCGTATCCGCCCTTCGTCGTGCATGCCGCCGCGAAAAACCTAAGCCTTATTACTTTCCAAGAGCGGTGGAACAACCCCAAGTCGGAAGTGAACGTGGTTTACCTC
>NW_022708978.1:1533-2983 GCF_011630105.1 Anneissia japonica | reverse complement strand
GCGAACGGCGACTCGAACAACCCGTGAAAGTAGGCGGATGCATTACGAAAGTTGACGATTGCCTTGATGCCGCTGTCGTCCGAAGCGAACACGTGCGCTCCGCCGCAGAAATCGTCGGACAGGAATCCATGATCGTCGGAGCCGAGGACGATTGAAAACAGGAACTCCTTCATGTCTTTTCAGTTGGACGTTCGCAGAGAAAGTGATCTCCCTCCTCCGTGTTCGTTCGCTCTAAACTCTTCCGGAGTTCTTCCTTCGTAGAAGAGAAAACCTCTTCGAGGTAACCTTTCGAGGCACCGTGTTCATCATCGTCGTAGCGGGCACCGGGCCTTCCAGGAAGAGGAGCGGGACGGCGGTAACGATGAACCCGTGGTCGAGGGTCGTCGTCCTGTCCACCACTTTGATTTTGACACCGAACGTTTCCGATCGTGAGAAGACGACCCTGTCGACTATCCCGTTAAGACCGATCCTGTACACGAAATCGGCGTCGGCGAACTTCGTCTCGGACACCCAATCTCCAGGCGTCGCGTGCGAAGGGATCGACGTGGAGTTGAAGGAGCCGGACGGAACGTGAACGGTCGTGACGACGTTGCCGTGGAAGGCGACGACCGCATCGCTTTCAGGAAAAGAATGCAAAGTTAGACGCTCGCTGTCCTTCTGTCTGTGCTCTTCCGGGACGACGATAGGATGTCTGAGGATCACCTTCCATTCTCCGTGCGTCCTCCTACCCGCTAATCCGCCGCTCGCACGTCTCATCACGATCAGAAGGTGATCTCCGTGTCCGTCGACATACCACAGACACAGGTCGGAGTGGTGCCGGCAGGCGGCGTGCGCGACGTAGGAATCGACGCCGACCTCCTCGAAGTTCGCGTCCACCTTCCAGACGCCGCCGCCTTGTCTCTCGTTCGACAGATCGTACGTTTCCAGTTCCTTAGGGCCCCGCCGCTCAGCAGTAGGACGTGTTCGTCGATCCGGCACAAGGACACCGACTCGTTCTTTCGCGGCACCAGCGAATGCGACAATCTGACGAACGTGCCGTTGATCGGATTGTAGCGGAGCAGGCGCATCGAGCAACCGTATTCGAGGCTCCCGTCCGGACAAACCATGTAGGCGAGGTTCCTCGCGACCGCCGTTCGGTAAAAAGAAGCGATCATGGAGGAGTTCTAGACGTGCACGAATGGACGAACGGAAGGTTTCGGCGGACGGCACGCAGGAGAAGTGCCGAAAGTCGCCGTCGGCGGAACGCTGTGACGGACGCCAAGCGCGTCGTTCTCGTTCATCGAGTGGTGCCGGAAGACGGACTTGGCGTATTCAGTCGCGTCCTTGAAGAGCTGGTCGATGGACGACAGATGAAAGAGCTTGCGGTGGACGCTCAGCAGCACGTCAGGATCGTTCAGCAACCTCGGTCGAATCAGACCGACCAGCGCGTGCTTGTCCCGCTTTTGGAGGT
>NW_022708978.1:597-1508 GCF_011630105.1 Anneissia japonica | reverse complement strand
CCAGATGCAGCAGGTATCCTTCGGACGCGTAGTAAACGTTTTCGATCTTCGGACCTTCCACCGGATCGTCGTGCCTGGACGTATCGAGCCACGTGGCCAGCTCGTGCCATCGAAGCTCCTGCTGATGAGGCATCAGCTTGCCGAACGTCCTGCACACGGCCGAATCGACGGCATTCATCAGGGTCAGGGAACAGATGCGTACTGCGGTTCTCCTCGCTCTGAGCAGATCGTTCGCTGATAGTTCGTACACGGCCGAAACGAACACGCAGATCGCATCCTTGCAACCCGTCCGCTCTGCCATGTCCAAGCAGGCGACGAGCTCGTCGTACGAGAGCGCGTCCACGAAGTCTCGATCTCTGTCCTCGTTCATGAACTTGATCAGAGCACGCACCAGACTTGAATCGGCCGCGTCGTAGAGATCGACGACCCCGTTCGGCTTCCGGCTGTCGAACGTAGCCATTATCCACACCTTCGTCGTCTCGAACTCTGAAACGCGAACTTCGATCTGCTCCGAGCCTTTGAAACACAGAGGATTCGTACGTTCGCCGACGTACGCGAGGTCGTTCCTCGCCTTCAGGTGATTCACCAAAAGCGACATCTTCCTGCCGGTTTGAGGACGATCGTGACTCAGGCCTGTTCCAGGTACATAAATAACACATTTATGTTTTCCCCCAACTTCCCCTCTAAAGTTAAGACGTGTCTCGGAAGATGTCTGCTAGATTCCGACCTTACACGAGACGATGGAACGTAGATGTGTTGCCGGAGACGAGGGTAGACGTGGTGGAGCGTCGTGGCGGACGCCGACTGAACGTCGACTTTTCCGCTGGCAACGCGCGAAAGCCCAACCTCGGAGATGGCAGGAGCGCCATGTTTCCGGTGTCGACCCGCGCTCAGAAACCGAACGTCGGCGT
>NW_022708978.1:0-563 GCF_011630105.1 Anneissia japonica | reverse complement strand
CAGACGGCTCGTGTTCAACCGCGGGGAAATGCTCCTCCTGTACAACGGTCAAGATAAGATGTCGACGGCAATGCCTCAACCGACGAATCCTTACGAACTGCCAGAACCCTGCTCCAATCCCAACCTCAGCAAGAGGACGGTGCCGTTGGCCCAGCTGCAGAGCATGATCGACGAGGAGGCGACGCTAGAGATCAACGAAGATTTCGACTTTGACGCACCGTACTCCGAGTACGTGGAAACCGTGTGCGGACGTCGCGGCTTCGACAGTTTCGGGTCGGTGCTCGCGAGGATGCAATCCCCGCGCGACTTCAACGCCTACTTCCAACCCATCGGATACCAACTTTCGTACGGTGGCAAGGACGCGTACTTTGGCGAGGCCTTCCCGTGCATAACCACCCAACACTGCGGAAGGATGATCACGACTCTGTCCGGCGCGCACGAAACCAGTCGGGAGGCGCGCGCCGGCAGCAAGGTCTACCTGGTCGTCGGCATGAGAAATGCGACGGACCGACCGTGCTCAATCATCCGTACCCGACGTTGCTGTTCTGCGACGATCGACGCCA
>NW_022708977.1:0-587 GCF_011630105.1 Anneissia japonica | reverse complement strand
ATGGCCTAGCCTATTATTAATGTAGTGCTTTAAGTAAACCAGATCCCTGCGGGTGGGTGCGTACGTTCCTTTGTACGTACAAAATCAATGTACATTTGTGAATTGCAATTAGACCAGGCTATAATTGAGATAGGTGCCACTTGGAGAGGTAGAAATTCTCATATGGTTTTTCTAGACCAGATTTTTTATGGGGAATCAGAATATGTGAGGTAAAAGGGGTGTAATCTGAGAACTTTCGCGTGAGGGCGCTTTTTCAAAATGGCCGCAAAAATCCAATAAACTACATATATATGGGTAAAATAGGCACAGAAGAGGTAGGTTTGACCAACTTTTGAATATGTAATGATAAGAGTAAAGTATAACTAGCTAATGTGAAGATTTCGGGAGGCAATTGAGGGCGCTTTTTAAAATGGCCGCCAAAATTAAATAACAGCTTAACAGCAGATTCAATACCCTAGATAAATTTTGTTTAATTTACAAAACATGAATGTAATAACTGCTGTTGACTTTTTAAACCTAAAAAACATATTTTAGGGGTGTAAGCTAACTCACTTTTGAAAATGTAAGTAAAAATTCCCCCTTATATT
>NW_022708976.1:0-968 GCF_011630105.1 Anneissia japonica | reverse complement strand
CAACCATCTATTATTTTTAGCAGGACATTATCTTATAAATTTGATTTTATTAAAACAAAATACATATTTTGCAATTTATTTACTTACTATTTATAGTCTATACTATAACATTTTCTTTGACAAAAAAAATGTTGTTGGTCAACATTTAGGTATGTCACATGTTTTTGTTTTTGTCAAATAAAATTTGATAGTCTGTATAGGACTTAAAAATCAATTAAATTGGTAACATGGCCCAAGGAAATCATTATTATACAGAAACACAGCGGAAAAACAAAAGCAGTTGCACATACTGACTAGTTAGTGTTAGTGTACCCTAATGCTCACTTGCTCTCAAGACGAGGAATATTTATATGGTGTATTGTACAGAACTGCCAAACGTATTATGACGACATCTTTTAACTTTTTTCTATGTATCTGATGAATCGTAGTTGCTTGGATATCGATAGGCTACAACAATATTATCAATGGCCATGTTTAAAAATCTAATGTATACAAAATTCTCTAAAATCGATAAAAGTAAAGTTAGATTGGTCAGCCGACGGTCGTAAGACCGTCGTCCAACGCAGTTAGTGCTCGGCTTTAAACGTATCCTCCGAAAAACTGTACGCTATATTTTATACTTGTATTGCAGTCCAATAACCGAACCACAAGAAGCAGAGAAGGAATTGAACCGAAATTAAATGTTATTGTGAAAATGTCCATGGTTAAGCGGACACACACTGGTTATACACTAGTTAGTCCGACTGACTAACCTTTGACACATTTTCAATCAATCTACTTTGACTTTAAACTAATAAATATTAGAAGTTTAGAAACTATACTTCATACATTGTCTATCTCTTTTGTAAAATTAACCACCGATGGGAATAATCTGCCACACTTAACAGAGAAACCCCACGCCTCTGTCCATAAATTACCAGCAAGTGTAATTTGCTGGTAAAATATTATTTTGTGGTCCCTGTCGGTAA
>NW_022708975.1:0-907 GCF_011630105.1 Anneissia japonica | reverse complement strand
CCGGTGTCGGATCAATATCCACAGTGTATTCAGTATTTGTCTAAGGTTATGAAACTAGATTTGGTTGAGGGAGCAAGTCATGGGGGTGTATCTATAAGTGGGTTTCTTCAATTTTTGAAAATATTCCTTGCATAGCTAAGTTGGGTATGTCTGACCTTAAGCAATGGAATATTTAGCATTTGAACTGCCTGATCAAAGACATGTTTGCAGTTATCATTAAGAATAATGCTATATTTTCTGAAATACCATTCAGTTTGGGGTTGTTGCAATCAATCCAACAAAGGAACAACATCAACAGGAGCAGGTCCAGAATTTTTTTGTTGGGGATGGGGGCAGGGGATGGTACCAAAAATTTCAGAAGGTTTGAATCTACAAAACCATGTTAGGTGGGGGTCATAATAAATTAATATTTTCAGAGGTCTAAAAAACAAATAAATATAGGCCAAAAAAAAAATAGGCTATTATTTCAAGTTATAAAAACATACATGCTAAAATTTTAGGTGAAAGGGGGAGGAATGAAGCCTGTTGATCCCTCGTCTAAATCTGCCCCTGGTCAGCTTCTTGTATTGACATGATCCACCATATCACTCTTTCGTATAGCAGAATCATGTGTACATTTTTTGATCGATGGACTTCACTGCATAGTTAGCCTTACTTAGGTGTGCAATTATTATTATTTTGAATTTTAAATTTTTTAGTTGGTGTCCACTTTTCAGGTCTCTGTTTTCTTATGCCTTGGTCTGTTTTTTACTATCGACCTAGTATTTGAAAACAGAGAACCTAGTTTTGCAGGTCTCTGTTTTGAGACTCTTCATTATTTATGACCCTTGGGATGCTTCCTTTTATTATTATTATTATTTAAGCACTCCATTTCATTGGATTTTCGATTATTTAGTTTTCAGGTGAA
>NW_022708974.1:0-627 GCF_011630105.1 Anneissia japonica | reverse complement strand
GACAGCCTATGAAATATGTTAGACCGCTTATACCGGAGGAAGATTCAAGGCAGGTAGCGTTTGAGAAAAAAATAGCAGATTGGATGAGACGTATAGAGGGAAACCTACATTCAAAACAGGCCACGTCAGTACCCAAAACCCCAGCTGGGCAGGACGGGAAAATGTGGCAACAGAGGAGAAGACTGGTGTGCTATAATTACAGACAGGAGGGACACATTGCTCGACGCTGCCCGGAAAATTACACACGTCAATCGGGAAACGACGTGCAGCCGACTCCAGGGGTCGGGAGAAGGCTGGAACGAACCGAGGACCCATCAAATACTCAAGGAAGCGGAAGAACCCTTTCAACGACACAATAAATCGGCCAGAGAAAAGGACATACTCACATTACAGCCCAAGAGAAGGATTGTATGTACCAGCTAAAGTTAATGGAATTAAGGCTAACCTACTAGTCGACACAGGAGCCTCCGACTCAGTCTTGTCCTCCAATTTATATTACCAATTACCCAAAGAAAAACGTCCAGAACTTCAGAGAGCAAAGAGGAACCTTCAACAAGCAGATGGACCTCACTAGAGACCATAGGATGTGCCTACGTGAGACTACAGATTGGTCAGACATTTCAATCG
>NW_022708973.1:0-1214 GCF_011630105.1 Anneissia japonica | reverse complement strand
TTCAGGACCTGTGAGCTGATTTTTTTTTTTATGTTACAGTCAGAAAATTATAATTTTGAAAAACATAAAAGTCATTAAAACACACTTCAAATGTCGGGAAAGCTCATTCCCGCTATCTACGAATTAAAATTTTCCCGGGGGAGAACCCCGGATCACCCTTTCTTTTTGGGATTTATCGATTCATGGAAAAAAAGAATACGCATGCAACTACTCATTTATTTATGTAGGCATATATATATACACACATAAAATAAAAAATGATAAAAATTTACTTGACCATTTTCAAGAGGGGAAAACCTTGAATTTTGAAGAACTTAAAAAGTCATTTAAAAGACATTTCAGAAGTCAGGGAAGGTCATTTCCCGCATTCTAGGATTCAAAATTTTCCCGGGGGAACCCGGACCCCTTTTTTCTTTGGGGTTCATAGGTTCTATTGAACCATTTTCAAGAGGGGGAAAACCTTGATTTTTGAAGAAATTAGAAGTAATTAAAGACATCTCAGAAGTCGGGAAAGCTCATTTCCCGCTTCAAGGAATCAAAATTTTCCCGGGGAGAACCCCCCGACCCCCTTTCTTTTTGGGATTTTGGGAAAAAAATTACCTGAGCGTTTTCAAGAGAGGAAACCTTGAATTTTGAAGAACTTAGATTAAGATCGCTATAAGATACTTCAGAAGTCGGGAGAGCTCATTTCCCACCATTTAGAAATTAACATTTTCCGGGGAAGAACACGAACCTCCCTTTTCTCTTTGGGTTCATTGATTCATTATAATAATTTTCAAGAGGGGAAAACCTTGAATTTTGAAGAACTTAAAAGTAGTTAAAAGACACCTTAGAAGTCGGGAAAGCTCATTTTCCGCCTTCTAGGAATCAAAATTTTCCCTGTGGAGAACCCCCGGAACCCCCCTTTTTTGGTGGGATTTATGGGTTCATGAAAAAAAAATCGTATGCAAATACTATTTTTTTAATGTATGTATACACACATAAGACCTATCTACTGTAATAACAATGCGATAAATTTATCTGACCGTTTTCAAGAGGGGAAAACCTTGAATTTTAAAGAACTTAAAAGTAATTAAAACAACTCAGAAGTCGGGAAAACTCATTTCCCGCCTTCTAAGAATCAAAATTTTCCCGGGGGAGAACCCCCGGACTCCCCCCCCCCTTTTCTTTTTAGGATTTATGGATTCATGGAAAAAATCGTATTTTTTTTTTTC
>NW_022708972.1:0-727 GCF_011630105.1 Anneissia japonica | reverse complement strand
TGTCAAGCGTTCTCAGAGAAATTTCACATAATTTTTTATGTGAATTTTGGCCCCGGACCAAATTTTTCATGACAGGCCTATTTTTATATGTTTTGTGGTCTGACTGCCCGACGAGCTCTGTCCGGCGGGGGCTTGACCTGTCCGGTGGGCACCGCTACTGCTGTTTCCTATTAATGATTGCCTTGTTTTATTCAAAATGTTTTAATTATTGCTGTTCTCTAATTAAAGATAAATGAATAAGGACTAGGATCAGTGAATTTGATGTGTACACATTACAAGCCCAGACTGTAAATGGACCTCAAATTTGACATTAGTGGGATGTATTAGGTGTCTTTATATGTTATACATGTAGCGGGTGACCACTACTTGAAGTAAGCGAATCCGTCACTTAATTCGTTGTGGGGGCTCGGGTTCCAGTTACGCACAGGCTCAGTCGGTAGATGATTACATATATGGCCACAAATAAAACAAGAGGAACCTTTTCTAGTTATATACTTAATAATGATTTATTGGGCAATGGGGATTACAATAAACCTAACCTAACAAACTACTCACGTGAGACCGTCGGCAATGCAGCGTACGCTTGTAGAAAGTAAAATAATAATAAATGCAAGAAGTCCAACAAAAATAGAGTTCAGAATATATGGCAAAACAGCGAGCTTCAATGATATAACAAAGTCAAAAATCGCTTCCACTTGCAATCGTCTGGTTGCACTTGGTACCGGTA
>NW_022708971.1:716778-719029 GCF_011630105.1 Anneissia japonica | reverse complement strand
AAATATGGCTTTTTTAAGGACATTTTACATTATATGGCTACTCGATCTCATTAAGAAAATTCATATTGCCATTAAAAATGATGAAACACCCATTGGTATCTTCATTTATCTTACCAAGGCGTAAACAATTATTATATATGTCTATGTATTCATTAAAAAAATAAAGTAACCAAAGTTTGTACAATCGAGCATGTACCTTATGTTCATACTTAACATCACAGCAGCATAAACAATCAGTAAAAAATATGTAAAAGCTAATTTATGTTAATGAAATCACAAGTCACTTTACTTTCCTGACTGTGAATTGAAAATGTGACGACGACGATTTATAATAATAATAATAATATTATTAATAATAAAAGAATAATTAATAATAATACTAATTTATTAATGTTATTGTTATTGGAATAATTAAGGTATTAAATTACATTGCGAATACGCGCATCTGAAACAGAGGGTGGGTGGTGGAGCCTCCAAAGAGAGCAAATTCGCTCAAAATCAATTGAAAGTGGTCCGAAAGATGTAAAAGAATGACAAGATACTGCCCTCCGAAAAAGCGAACATCTATTTTCGCACAAAGCTTTCTTTTTGGGTGGGGGAAATATTCTAATAAAATATGCTACCCAAATTTCAATGGTATTTCTTGAAAGAGAGGCCAAATGTCAGTCTATGTAGCAATTTTCAACTGTTTATCTTCATTATTTCCAGAGATATACTTCGTAAAATCCGTACAAAGTTAAAGGAGCCATTTCCGGCATGAAAAAGGGTAGTGGGGGGAGGGGACGTGATACCTAAATTTCAAAGTGTCATAGCTTGAAAACCGCTTGGAAATTGAAGCTGAAATTTTAAATTCTTTCTTTTGACATATGAAGGTAATTTTAGAGTTGTTTTTGCAGGAAAATCCAATTGGAGTGTCACATGGGCATGATGGTTGATTTGTGCCAATATGACCCAAAAGCGAAATACACAACAAGAGATAGAAACACCGACCTCGAGGTTGGAAAACAAAACCGTTCCCGCTAGCTGTGGCGCCAAACCGTTTCCGATTTTTATATTTGGCGATATCAGGCTCCTCATCCCGTAGGGGAAAATTTCTGGCACTGGTATTGTTTTTAACTACAGTAGGCCTACTTAGTACTTGATAGTGGATTTTATTGTGCTCGGAAAATGTCCTAGTTGTAGCGTAGAAAAGCCTGGGATGTAATTATAATATCCTTATGCCTAGACACTGTTTACGTACAGTAGTCTTTAAAAGTTGTATAAAAAGCAGCGTTGAATCTGGTCGGTTGTAGTAACGCAGTAATGTAATGTAAAGTACAGTATAGCATAGGCCTACATACAATATACCAGGGAATTGTTTTCGAAAAAAAATTCTATATAAGGTATCAATATAATAAATTGAGTAAGGCTTTTGTGTCGATTTGCCGATTTGCCGATTTGTAGAGTCCTGGAAGAAATATATCTTAGTTACATTCTTTTAAAAGTCTTAATGGGTATACACGGTCATACATATGTCTAATGATGTTGTGCGTGACGCATTTCATTAAATTAACGTAAGTACGGTATATAAAACTAATAAACAAGCTAATTGTTGAGACAATTCAATGATTAATCCGATAAATTAAAAAAAACACAAATTCAATAAATATCACGTGCTTTTTCATTAGGCCATACCGGTAACATCTAAAGAATTGGAGAATTATCCTTAAAAAAAAAAGTCAGAGAGACCCCTGCTCCTAAATTAACCCATCGGTGGTACACATTTTAGTTAACATGGTCGGTCAGTTTGCATGCGTCAAACGCGCCCGACTGGACTCTTGAACCAGGGCCCCTCTCAAGCTAGTTACGCCACTGGTAATTTTATATTCTATGTAATCCTTATTGTGATTTTGACCTTGGTATTTTCGGTACGCTAACTGTTGATAGGTTATATTGCATAACAACAGGGGTGGCGCCAGCGAGGGGCCGGGAGCCACATCTCCCCCGCCAGGGAGTGCTGCGCCCCCCCCCCCACGTCCCGTCGGGGAGAAAAGGCACTATTCGTCGCGGAGAAAAAAAATTATATGTATTTTCTACATATAATATATTATCATTTCAAAAGCCTTTGAAACCACTAAATTGTTAAAATTTTCGGGGCTTTCCCCCTGGACCACCTTCTAAATCTTTTAATTGAAGCTCGACCACGCCCAAATTGCTTTCGTCGGGGAAGTCTGACCCCTCGTCGGGGACACCGGCCCCTCGTCCGGGGACC
>NW_022708971.1:715186-716763 GCF_011630105.1 Anneissia japonica | reverse complement strand
GGGCAAATCCTGGCACCACCCCTGCATAACAATCAAACCAGTATTCATCGAGTATTGAATTCGGGTCTTTTATAATAACAATTCGGGTCTTTTATAATAACAACAATTCGGGTCTTTTATAATAACAAAAACGCTCAGCTCCTCGAATAACCTTCTTAGGAGAGGTAAGCGAGTTAAGGACCACGTTTGTATCAGTCTGTATCCGTTTGATGTTGTAGAGTAAATTTAACCTCTAATTTAGAAGGTATGAAAATGATGAATAAATGGATAACAAATTGAAATATCTATAAATCGTCATTCGCGACCCTGTGTCACTAGCATCGCTCTAAACACGTACGCGAATACGAGTCAATGGGACATTGTGACTGGTTGTTATAAGGAAACAAAATAGTAGATCTGCTAACAGAAAACTATTCCAAGGACGGATTAATATATTATTAAAAGAAAATGGTCAGTACTTTCGCTATACCATCGCAATCACAACAGATTGCAAAATCTGTTGATAAATTTGTGTGTTCTAGACGCCGAAAAATAAGCTCTGAGGCGTTTTGGGATCAATTTTTCTTTTCTTTCTTTCTTTTTTTTTAACCTTCCAAAAGAGGGGGGAGGGCGGTCCCTCCCCCACCCCAAATCTGCCCCTGAGGACGCGTACGTCGTGCATTTTACAACCATCTACCCTATTTTAGACTGAAACTAGATTTAAAATTTACCATAATCAAAAAGATAGTACCTGGTTCTGATTCATTTTTAAAGGCTATACACGTTTTTATATGAACACTGAGGCTGAAATTGTTTAATACGAACAAAATAAGAATAAATTGAGGCTGAAGTAAAATGTCCAATGAGGTTTTCTAATAATACATCTAACAAATCGTAGTATGTGCTGTACAATAATAAATTTTATCTTTGAAACGTGTGTAAAATACTAGAACAAAAAAAAAAAAAACAAAAAAAAAAAAAACTACACATTTCGAACTGAAATCGGCAAAAAAGGGTAGGAACACTAACCTTTTTTAAAATTTTAATGGATGTATATAGGACCTTCACACTACATACTGTATCAACGAAACAGGGTAACAACATTTGAATTAGCCTGATCAACGAATCCAAGATTTTATTATGTAACCACAAAAATGCCAAAGAATCCCTTGACAGGTGGAAGAAATTATCACAGTATACCGTAAAACCTCGAATTGAAGCCCTGGGCTTCTTCTTTTCTTTGCGAACTTTGTATGGGCTTCTTTTCAAGATGGGCTTCTTCTCGAGACTACTTTTGCAAAGTAAAGAGGGGGTGGGGGCTTCTTTTTAAAATGTTCTGTAAATTTTGTGAATCTGTACTATAAAACGATAAATAAGGCCACTGTATCATCAATCTGTATCATGGAGTGTATTTAACTGGTATTAAATCACCTTAACTATTGTATAAACCTAGCTTGTACTTACTTTATTTTGTTTTCCGAAATTCATGTACAGTGTATGTGACTGTAATATCTCGAAATGAAGCCTATACTATCTGGAAAAGAAGCCAATGGGCTAATTTTGCAAAACTAAAAAGAGGTGGGGGCTTATACACATCT
>NW_022708971.1:712682-714840 GCF_011630105.1 Anneissia japonica | reverse complement strand
TTAAAAAATAGTAATATTATCATTAATAATAATAATAAATAAAACTCTTGCTCTTTTGTATCTTCTGGTCTTCGACCTATTATTCTGTTATTATCTTTTACCCTTTTTTCGAAATAAAATTTGAAAGTTAAAAAAAATTAATAATAATAATAATAATAATTATATTAATAATAATAATAATAATTATATTAATAATAATAATAATAATAATAATAATAATAATAATAATAATAATAATAATAATAATAATAATAATGATGATGATGATAATGATAATAATAATAATAATGGTAATAAACACAAGCTAAAGAAAGTATGGTAGGTCAAGGCCTACATCAAATCATATATCACACTTTATACATTTCTAATGTGGAGTATTATTTGTTTCGCAGTCAGACCTGAATGACTGCAATACTATTGTCACTGAGGAAAATGTTTTCTCGTCTCCAACACCTTTTCTTTATAAGACCAGTATTTGTTGCCCGGACTAAATGTTATTTTCTTTTTTGCCGATTTCATGTTATTTCTGGGGCGGATGCAGAGGGGGTGCAGACGGTGTGATCACACCCACTAAATTGTATTTGGAAAAATAATTGTCGTATAGTATTCTTTATATCCGCCGACGACGGTGTCTCGCCTAGGGTCTAGGCTAGGCATTGCGGCATTTTCCGCAATAGTCGTGTCCAAGTAGATGTATGGCTTGAGGTGGAATTGTATGTGTTGTTGGTAGCTTCGTGGAAACATCCAATCCTCCACTAGGGGAAGAAATTTTTATTTGAACAACTGGCTTACTGCTAAAATTCGTTATGTTGTTGTCCATTATTATTCTGACATTGTTTCCTGAAGCTCTTCCAATTTTTACTCGGATGTTTGTTTTTTTTTTTGTTTTTTTTCAGTGGCACTCAAAATTTGTTGGAACGTGCACAGTGGTAGATCAGAGGTGGTAAATAGGGTGGCTAGCCGCCCCTCTTGGTGACTGTAAAAATGGTCACTCGTCTTCTGTGTGTGCTTCTCAAGTATACATGTATATTCTCGTCAAACATACACTCAACTAAGCGTCTATATACAGGGGCGTCGGAAGCTACTTTTATTGGTCCGGCCAAATATACTTAATCATCATTGCATTAGCATGACTTCTTTTCATTAGTTTTGTCTTTGTCTATAGCTGAAAACAAGGACTATTTTATTATATCAATCATTCATACTTGTACTAAATATGTCATTTAACCATTCATGTTTTATCATGTATATATGTCACCATGGGATTTCATAAATATTAACGTAGGCCTACGTACAAGATAGTAGTTAAACATTGCATTAACAGTAGAAATGATATATTTAAAAACGGATGTTTTACATTCGCCGGTGTATTACCTCAGCCCATAGAGGACTAGGCTGTGAAGTAGGCCAAAAGTAAATACATCAAAGACAATGTTTTTAAGTTTTATTTTCTAAGTGCATCACATATATTAATTAGATTTAATTGCCGCAAATCGCTGGTAAAACGTTATTTTGACTATAATAATGGTGATGTGATGACGAAAAATTTTACTAGCCCTATATGGAGCACAGGTCAGCGATTTTTTTGCGTCCCGCCAATCAAAATTGGCAGAAATCACCTTGTTTTTTTACGGCCCAACACCAATTATATGTAAAAAGTAACATTAAAACTGAGAAAAATTAAAAGTCATGATGTAGGTCTACCGGTAAAAGCAGTGCTTGGAGATTTTTGGAAGCTCACTGGAAACACCAATTGGGTGCGGCCCGGTATTAAATCAAAAATTTACTTTGGCCCTCCGACGAATTTTTATGTCCACCCCTGATATAGAATTTCATTATTATGGGTGTAACTATACCGCGCAACGTTATCTGAAGGCCGAAGGCCCGAACCGGGGGAAAGTATGGGAAGGGGGCGTTTGCTCATCCTCCCAAAACGAGATTTTCCTAAAAAAAAAAATCGGGACTTCTAGATGGCCGAAAATGGCTGGGGTGAGAAAACTAGGCCTATTTTTTTTTTCTTTTGGTCCCACTGCCCAATGAGCTTTGGCCGGTGGGGCTTAAGCACCCTGCCCCCCCGCTGGCGCCGCCACTGGACATGAAACTTACTGTAAAAGCAAACACCTTTCAATTATTCAATAGATGTCTCTTATACACATCT
>NW_022708971.1:676983-712605 GCF_011630105.1 Anneissia japonica | reverse complement strand
GGGCAGTTGGACTAAAAAATATATAAAAATAGGCCCACGCCAAGCTAACACATGTCTGTCACAATTAGAGTGTCATTTCTGGCCATCCAGAGGTTCCTATGCTTAAAAAATCTCATTTTGAGGGGGAACACCCTCTCAAACCCTTCTCCAGCTTGGGCCTACGAGTCCAAGTCCCCCTGTCGGACAGCTAAGACCTTCAGAAAATATATCCTAGAGCCGCCACTGATAAGAATCTTAGTATTTTTGGACGTCTTTCCACAAATTATACTAGTTATATGCAAATGATGTTGGTGATTTTTGCTAGATTTTTATGCCTGCCTGTCTGTTACTAGCGATGATTCGCTGTTGATTTGGAATAAATAAATAAATAAATAAATAGAAATAGCCCGGTGAGAGATTTTGTCGGACCTATGAATATAAAAGAAGTCTGATACAATGGTCATTAAAATGTACAGTTATGATTAAACATATTGATAACTTTATATGGAAAGTATGAAAATACTATAGTATATTTCCTTTATTTTCATTCGTCATATCATTTATATGAATTTACTTGTACAGAATTAGAAACATGATCAGAACTTTTATGGAAACGTAACAAACATTAAAACAAACGTAGGCCTATGCCATATATTGATACTTATTTCATTAATCTTCCATTTTATTTAAACATTTATAAACATGATTAAAATACATATCGTAATTAAATGGTAACGCAACAAACGCACCCTATATTTCCGTTTACCTTTCTTCGACTTCCGGCTGTGTTCCGGATGATTTGAAAATTGCGCGGACAACGCCAATATAATATAATGGAAAAGGTAGTAAAGAGTGTAATAGCAACTTTAGACCAATATCCACTGTAAGCCATATTGCAAAGCTTGTTGAGAAAGATCTGCATTTTAAATAAATTAGAACTACATTTTGGAAATTTTTAACTACGTTTTGAAAAATTAGAACTTCATTTTCGGAAGCTAGATCTACATTTTGAAAAATTTACGCCTACGTTTTGATAAATTAGACATTGAATTTTGTAATTACATTTTGAATTTAACATGGACTTCTGCTGCGTATGGCACCCCATAGTGGTGGGCCTGAGGTGAGTGTGGACTTACGTAATGTTCCCTTCACCTTCAGAAACAGATCTGCGCCCTTGCCAAAAGCACACCTCCCCCTACCCCCTGATTGGTGCCTCGCAAATCACATTATCCATCCCCCATTGCTAAATCTAGATCCGCCACTGGTGCATCCAGTAATACAGTACAAATATAATATACAATATGAAGGCGAAAAGAAAGCTACATAAACGAAACTAATGGAAATCGCACCCCGGTCAAAGATTCCCATTATTTACAATAATGTTATTAAAGGTAGGCCACGTAACAGCTTTCTAGTCAAAAAGGCAATTGAAACCAAAGCGGCAATAATAGGCCTAAGTCAAAACGGCAATGACCAAAATGGCAAAAACCACAACCGCAACACTTTTTATACCGGAACGGCAATGGACCAAAACGACAACACTTGGAGGACGGCATACTGTAATAATAATAATAATAATAATAATAATAATAATAATAATAATAATAATAATAATAATAATAATAATAATAATAATAATAATAATAATAATAATAATAATAATAATAATAATGATAATAATGATAATGATAATAATGATGATAGTAATGATGATAATGATAATAATATTACTGTAATAATAATGATGATGATGATGATGACGATGATGATGATGATGTTGATGATAATAAATCTCTTCTTTTAAAATAAATCCTCAAAAATATGTTCCTACTTTCCAACCACTACCTACCTAAATAAAAAAATTACACTACCACGAAAGTTTCATCCAGATAAGTTGATTAGTTTTTGAGCTATCTAATCTGGGATGTTTTGTTTTCAAAGGTCCATATATTATCACACCAAAATAAAATCAATTCATTTTCCCGAACGCCTTTTATTGTAACAGTTGCACACCTGCCAATTCATCACATCTTCTAGTTTCATACACTGGCACGTTTTCCTCTTACAGCTGACAAAAAATGTATGTATTGGGGTTGAAATCGAAATATTATGCAAATAGAAATGTAAGGATTTGGTTTTTAGCGTCACATGTTTAAAGGTAAAGATGTATTAAAATATCCCTGATCTGTTCCGAAAAAAAGTTAGTACACCGTATAAAACGCTGTATACTTTTACTGTAATTGCACTAATTTAAATATTCATCGTACTGCTGTTGTATGGTAAACATATTCTTTAAATGTTCCTCATATCCACACTCTACTTCTGATCATGACTAAAACCTGATTCCTATTGATTATGTTCATCCGATCATATTGTACATTTATACGTACTTCCAGGTAAGACATTTGTTTTAGTTTGTTTTCTAAACGTTAATTATTCCTGTCTCTTATACACATCTAGATGTGTATAAGAGACAGGTGCATAACCTTAAAAGCTGGTAGTTTACCATTGTCATGTTTTGATTAACAGTCGACTACCGGTATATCACAATACAATATTTTTTTCGTTTTCCTTTGTGTTCTATAAGGCCACGTATTGTGTTCTATTGCGTGGGTGGGGTATGAACAGCAGGATAATGGCTGACATTAAGGAGCTCTCTCGGTCCGGCGGTGAGGTCCCCTCCTCGTGATAGTGGGAATGTTTTTGTTTGTGGTGCACCATACTGGCGCGTGTAATACAGGACGATAGCCAAATCTAGTGTTAAATAGGCCTATAAATACTTAGTGTTGAATAGGCCTATCAATATTTGGTTTTAAATATTAATATATTTTGTATATAAACAGTCTTCTGGTATATCACTTTCCTGATTATTTTAGTGAAGTTGTTAATTTTCCTTTAAGTTATTGTGATTGACGCACCTCTTGTTGAGTGCCGCCGACGAAAATAGTGTCTGTCAATAATAAACTTATTGTTATTTTGTATTTATTTATTTATTACATTCGGTTTTAAAATAACAAATTAAAATGGCCAGAATGTGGAAAGGGAACACCATGGGCGGAGAGCCCAACACAATCCTCTAAACCCTCTAGCACCAAAAACAGAAATTACAAAACAGCTCAATAAAAAAATATATATATAGTGTTTGAAATAATATTATAATATAGTATAAAATAATAGTGTATGATAAAAAATATTGATAAAATAATAAATTACAGATAAAAATTTACAATGGGACTTACATGATTTCATTTTGCAAAAACCGCAAATGTTAAAATACCAGGCATCGTTAAGTGAAAATAGATGAGCTGTAGTCTGATATAATTGTAAATAAAACACTGGACATTAAGTACTTTAAAGATTGGTTATATTGACAATACCCTGGCTTTGGTTCACACAGCACAGTGCACTTTTTAGGTGAATGCCCATTTCTTTTTCTTTTTTTTTAGAAAACCATTAAAACTTGAATTGAGTGATTACTACAGTATTACTGTTTTGTTGTCAATGTCCTTCACTTCTTCGATTAATTCATGTTCGTTGATATTAGCATACGAGGTCTTCTAGCAGATAATTAATAAATAATTGAACTAGTAAGCTTAATATATTATACAATATCGCAGTAGAAAATTTTGTAATATGTATGTTGTTATAGTGAAATAGTGAATTTTACATGAAAAGTCATTCATATTAAATTCATGACACTTGCACAAGAAGGCCAATTTTGCAATAATATTAAAATTTAACATTATCAGATGAAATTAACCTACGTTAAAAAAAAGCATAAAGGATGAAAAACGACATATTCTTCTAAAGCTATCTCTATGGAGGTAAAAAGAAATTAAATAATTAAAAAAAAAACGTTTTTTAATATTCAATTACGTTATTGTTGGTTATTGATAGGCCTCTGAGTGGCTAGAACTAATTTTACCTTGATGGATCTTAGAAATTACAATAATTCGGCAAGTGTGTGGTATACTTTCCGTATATAAACTGGCATAGAAACAAACCAGTTTTAATCGGCGCCGGGGACCGGGAGTACCACAGTGAGAACGAGTACATTATCAGATCTCACGATGTTCAAACATTGGAAGATGTTGGTTTTAACTCTTTTGCTCCTGAATTTGTCCGCATCTTGTGGTATGTGAGCATGTTATTAAATTTACTCTATTATTTATCCTTTCGTATACACATTCCAAACATTTAAATAAAGTTTAAGCTGAATGATTAAGTATCTCATATTACATGAATTTGAGAGATTATATTTCTGTACACTTCTTATTTAATTAAAGCTAAAAATTACCATGGAGGAATAATTTTTTTACTATATAATTTATTTCTCCATGTTAAAACTGAGTAATTTTCCCCTAACGGAATTACATGGTTCTAGGCTCCCTGTACCCCACCTACCCATTATTATTAATTCATTAATATTCTTGAGTTTGTTCAGCATGTGTGTAGGCCTATGTGGAGGAAAATATTGAGTCACTTAAAATAGTAAAGCTTTTTTATGAACAAGTCGTCTTTATCATATGGCTCATCAAGTTTCAAATAATGTATTCTTGTGTCTGTGTGCATTGCCATTTTTTTATAAGAATGATTTATATTTTTTGACAAAAATGTTGATTGTGATTTCTGATCAAGGTGTAGCACCGGTCAAAATGAACATATTTAGTATTTACTACTACTATTCTACTATTTTGTAATATTAATTCTAATAGTCGATTGTTATTAATTCTGTTTGTTAAGTTTACCCTTTTTATGTTTGTAAGAACGCACCAATTGATATTGAGTGCCACCGATTTAAAGGTGTATGTTCAAATAAATAAATAAATAAAATAAATAGGCCTATGTTTTCACTTTTTCTCTTTGAAATTTAAAACACTAAAATAAAATTGTGGATTGACGAGTGGTAATAAAATGTAACTAAAATGTTATAATATAGGCCTATCAATAAATTACAGGAATATTCCATTTAAACCTCTGACCAGGTGATGTCTGACACCAAAAGACAATTACAAAAGTTCAATTGACTTTGTTTTTAATGAAGTATATTGTTGAAGTTATTCGGCGTTCCGCACAATTCACCGCCGTGTTACAAAATGGTTACAACTTTTGGATATAAAATAGTAGGGCCTATTCCAAATATTAATCCGGAGAGCCTTCTAGGTGGCTTGCAGATTTCATGAAGTACTAACAATGTTATTGCCATCGTCGTCATCATCACCACTATCATCAGCATCTTTACTACCATCATCATCTTTATTATTATTATTATTATTATTATTATTATTATTATTATTATTATTATTATTATTATTATTATTATCATTATTATTATTATTATCATTATTATTATTATTATTATTATCATTATTATTATTATCATCATTATCACCATCTTTAGCCTATTATTATTATTATTATTATTATTATTATTATTATTATTATTATTATCATTATCATTATTATTATTATTATTATTATTATCATCATCATCATCATTTTTAACATGTTTTTAAAATGGTAAATTTGTACATTTAAGTACATGTCTTACAGTCAACTGTGTAATTACTTGCTTATTAAAGTTATTAACGGATCAAGTTTACCTAAAAGTACAACTACTAATGTGAGGCTTGTCTCATTTAAACTTCGAAAATGGAGTTATTTAGTCGGTGAGAAGTATCTGCCTTAGAGGAACGTAACAGGGGCCTTGGGTCGGGGGAGGTGGGGCAAAGGTAATAATTTTCCCGGTTAGTAATTCATCATACCGACCCCACCCCCATATAGAAAGCAATACGACATAGGGTTACCTTATTTATAATATAGGCCATACACATGTTTGAAACTAAATATTGTATAAGCATTTTCATCATGGTTTTATTTATTACAAACATATTCTTTCACCATCAATACACATTGAGGCCCTTCTTTTAGGTATAACGATCTATCTTAAATGTTCCTTCTATTTGAGTCGGAAATATTATGGATTCATTTAAATTAGAAGGCAAAGCAGGACAAGTACAAGTTCTCACCCTCTAAAACGCGCGCGAATCGCGCAAAATTTTGTTTTTGATCTTAGGTCTTATGTTATATATGGCCAAACACGTTTTTTTTTTTTTTTTTTTTTTCAAAAAACTGAATATAAGCATTTTCATTATGGCTTTATTTTTTACAAACATATTCTTTCACCATCATTACACATTGAGGCCCTTCTTTTAAGTAAAACGATCTATCTTGAATTTTCTTTCCTGAGTTTGGAGTTGGGGACTATTATGTGTTTAAATAACTTAGAAGGCCAACCCTAAAAAATGCGCGCGAAGTGCGCAAGAAATTTTTCGCGTTTTTAACTCTAATTTCGTCGGAATTGATCAAAACTTCCTAAAATGTGCAATTTTTAGAGGACATTGACCCACTGTAACAAGAAATGCGCTCGAAATTTTAGTTTTTATGCTCTTTCAGGGGGTGAAAAGGGCATCTTCAAGGGGTGGGAATTAATATATCCACAGAAAGATTTTCCACAGATGGATATTTTCTCCCTTGTCCCCCTGTGGTTACGCCACTGCGGAGAATATCTGGCGGCTTAGATGAAAGATGAAAGGAGCTATGGACACTTTTGAAGTTTAGACGGGGTTGCAGGGTGTTGAGAGTCTAGTCTGGTCATTATGATATCTTCCTCTCTTCTATTTTTCTTTTCCTTTTCTTTTCCTTTTCTTTCTCTTTCCCTCCGTCTCCCCTCTTTCTTTTCTCTTATTACCCATCCCGGTACGACGGCTTGGTCAGCCCGGTAAAACCTGTGAGGGGGGAGGGGGCGAGTCTGGCCTCCCCTGCCCCCGCATGTTACGCCACCGGCCTTTTACAAAATGCCAACCCAGAACCCAGAAAGATGAGCATCTTAGACCATGAGGCTGAAACTTCACTGCAAATTCTTGACTTCGGCAAATAATATTTTATCATTATTTTGGTGAAACAGTGTTTTCATTATTACAGTTGAATCAGCAATTCACGCCCTGTGGATGTCCAGAGCTAATGGACGACTGCTTTCGAGTCATTCTCTACACCAGTCATCAGTAAGGGGTTTGACGGACTGTGTACAACTTTGTTTGCGCCGCTTTGAAGAATGTTCCTCTATAGCTTACGATGAAGACAGTCAAACATGTGACCTATTCGCCAGTGTAGCTGGAAAACTAGTCGCACTGATGTTCCCAGCGAATGTACTGCTGTACACAATACCGTATCGCGACTGTACCGACGTCAAGCAACGAATGAGTGTTGAAAGTGGCGTTTACCAAATTAAACCATGCTCATCGTGGGACGCGTTTCTCGCTTACTGTGACATGATCACTGATGGTAAAGCGTGGACGGTAGGTTTCCAAAATACAGTTCGCATTCCTATTCCAGATCCCTTAATTCAAATTCCAGATCCCTTAATTCAAAGATCCCTCTAATTTGAGAACCCTTTTTAAATGTACAGTACAAACTAAGTAATTTTAATCCTTCAACACAAAGTTGAGACCAAACCACCATGCGACCACACAACATTTGGATAAAGTCAGAGATAAAGAGAATTGTGCAAAATACATTATTTACATTAATATCTAATAGTTAACTTAGTTTACAATCTTCATTAGTTTGTTAAAACGATAACGAACCCCTAAATCAAAACTGGCCTGTTTACAGTAGGACCAGTAACTTTCGTGGCCTCCTATCTTTAAATAGTTTTATAGGAAATAATAACGGCACGCCCAGACTAACAATATTACGTTATAAGAACGTTATAATAAGGTTACAGTTTGGTGATAAAATGTTTGAACGTCCTTACAAAGTTGTGTGAACGTTATTTTGTGACCACAACTTTCGCGAACGTTATAAGAACGTAGGTTCCCCAGTTTTCCAATTCAATTTTTAAAATTGTAATGCATATTATTATTATGTGCTCTCACTTATCTATTTTGAAACTGCTGGTGCCCCCACCCCCGTTTGACAAATTCTACTGCTTTCGTATGCCTAGGCTCATAAGATAATAGAAATTAATTTTTATAGGTATTTCAGCGGCGACAAGATGGCTCTGTAGATTTCAACCAAAATTGGCAAAATTATGCGTCTGGATTTGGTGATTTGAATGGTGAGTTTTGGCTCGGGAACAAGAAAATCCACAAAATTACGTCGTCAGCAAAGTATGAATTTCGGATAGATATGGTTACCAATGATAACGACACTTACCACGTCACCTACGATTCAATTGAGATTGGAAGTGAAGCTGAAAACTTCAGACTGAATTTGGGAGAGTACGTCGGCGTTAAGTCTAATGCAGGTACTAATATAAAGTTTCAGCTATTTTTTTAATATATCTTTTTTTGCACCTCAACAAACATACGCTCGCATAAAATTATATAAAATAAAATATACTAATTTCAATTAAAGATGCATGATGTTGCAGTGTAATCGTTGAATTAGCACAATGTTTAAATGTACACGTAGCACTTAAAATATTAATACAGAATAAATATGCAAAAACAATTAAACTTTGAAATATACTAACTAGAAACAGCATTAAACCAATGGTTGCAAAAATGTTTTATGAGCAGTTAAAGTAGATTAAAAGAATCTATGTAAACCTGTCTTCCTCCATTGGAATATGTTATGTTGTTCAAACCAGGTAAGTGGTTAAAAGAGTCGAAATTGACAAGATTGATTTTACGAATTACTATAGGCCTATCACACGCAGTAGGCCTATACCAATATCTCTAAGGATGATTCAGGGAGAAGATTCAGGGAGAAAGTTCATGTTTGATGTTTTTTGCTCTAAGAGGTGTCAGAATTTATAGTTGAATGAATAGTTTTTCTCAGCCATCCAGGCTATTCAAGCTTCTCTTTAGGCACGCATACGTAAATACGCCAAGCTGTATGTAGATTGTGTTTTTACTGGCGAACTAGACCGGCATCTAGTTTCTAGTTAAATAATTTACTTGTCTGGATGGATGATTCGCTAGTCTTCCGTCAATCCAGGCAGCTGTGGGTCTTCTATTTTTTACATTGAGAAATAGAGTTGCCTGGCAAGGTGCCGTCGATCGGTTATAACCGTTCAGGTAGTTTTGGATATAACATTAAGCCTACTACTTGAAACGAAAGCTACCTGAGAGCATGAGTTGCTTCATTGTCATACACACACAGACTTGTTTGTTGGACTTACAATTGTACACTAAAAACGAGACTTGCCTGTGGGAAAATAAGTCGTTCGCATTGTCATCCGTTTAGGCAACTTGTCCTCCCTGTATACTAGGAGCGGAACTCGCCTGGGAGAATGAGTTGCTCGATTGTCATACGTTGCAGGCACTTTCATTGATTTATTGATCGTTTGATTTATATTGACTAATTGTTTCGAAAAGTTTTATATTGAAAGTGTAATATTAATAATGTCATGCGAATGTTTTGACAAAAAGCTTTAGTTCTTTGTGATACTTGATGATCTTAGCAAAATTGTACAAACGCAGATTAGAAAATATCTGAACCAAGTACTACAGAAATGTGAAATGTACACGTAAAAGTATACGACGTATTTATCCACCCCACCCCCACTGCCGATTTTCTCATATATAGGCCTAAATGTATATCCTAAGAAATAATATAGACAATGCTAAAAAAGAAGTTTTCATATGTGACTGCCAAAAATTCGGAAAACCTTAAAAATTCAATTAAAATTAAGAATAGCTCTTAATATATAGCTTTACTTCTAACCAGAAACATATTAATACCATGGATTTACAGACATTTTTCTACAAAATTCCTGAAATTGATTACCAGATGTGTAAAATAATACAGAAAAGGTAGTATTTGGTATTACATGCTCATAACAGACAGTATAATTTTTTAAAGAAGTTTGCTTTTGTACTTTTATCATGAATTGAAAACAGACTGATAATAATAATAATAATGATTTAGGTCTAGATAATCTTAATATTCCATCAACTTGTTGTTATTGCTTATTAATTTTGATATTTATTAAATTTTTAGCGTGTGTGTATTTATATTTTTATACAGGAATATTATGCTGTAAATGGCTTATTTTGGTTTTAAAGTCAAATGAATGGAATAAAATCGCTCCCGAAAACATAACTTAGGCCTACTGTGCATAGGTTGATAATATATACCCTACATTTGAACATGAAAAATACCTATAATTTTTTTTGCTTTTTGATTATGTTTTGAATGCAATATAGATAAAAACGTGCAAAACAGACACTCTTAACTAATCAATCGTCTTGTTTTGTTTTACAGCCGAAGGGCTTCATCACAGCAATGAGAGCTTGCATTACCACAATGGCATGAGCTTCTCTACATTTGACCGAGATAACGATAATTTGAGAAGCTATTCCTGCAGTATCCTCAGTGGGAGCGCTTGGTGGTTCAACAAATGTTCCCGTACTAATCTTAATGGTAAATATAAATTGGTAAATGTCTGGGACGGTGGCAGAAGCAGCTATATTTTACAATTTTCAGAACTGAAAGTGCGAAGAGTTATCTGAAGATAAAAACGACGCATTTTAAGCCTTGCCTTTTATCAATGTTAATATTTGTATGCTTTTGAATCACGATTTCTGAGCTTTGTTAGATTACGCTTTTACACATAGGCTGTATGCACCAAACATAGCTGTGTTGATCATTTGCCCACAACTTCCGAATTCTCCGTATTAAACGATTGTCAAACATGAAAGATAAGTATTACCAAGATTCCGATTTATTTTACGTTTTTTCTAGCATTGTACGCTTCAGAATTCAATTGTGCTTTTTTGGAAAGATTTCTGTCATTAATAGTCCAGTAGTTGTAGTGTATAGAGGACTTCACACAAAATACTACAGTGTCGAAGCCGAAATACAAGCAACTGGAGAAGCTTACGAAAAACGTAATCACAAATTTGTAAAACCTTTGGTATTTTTCCGAAATTTATAAAATCAATATGAATTTAATTTTGTTGTCGACTGCAAATTAAAGGTAGTTTTTCATTTAATTTTGTTTTTCGTCTTTTGCTTTGATAATTTTTAATCATTTCGATAGTCACTCCCTATGGAAAAAGCAATTTACAACATCGATATTGAATTGGATGCATCATTGTATAAGGTAGATAACAAAGGAAAATTATCAAAAAGTTACAAGTATATTGTTTTGTTTGACTCAGGTGATCAATACTATCCTGTTTATTTTCCCTCTCTTACTCCTTTTTATTTATTTTTTTATTTTTTTAATTTCTCTTAATTTTTTTAAAATACAACTTTCATTTCAAAGATTCATTGGCCCTGTCTATAAAATATCGATTAAATATATATAAGTTACAGATAAAAAAATACAATGGGGCTTACAGGATTTCATTCTGCAAAACCAAAACTTTAAAATACCAGTAAAACTTGAATTGAGTGATTATTATTACTCTTAGGTTACCAGTGTCCTTGATTTCTTCAATTATTTCTTATTCGTTGATATTGAGGCCTTCGAGATAATCAATAAATAATTCAACTTGTAATGGTGATACCATGCTTAATGTAATGGTGATGCTTAATATATGACCAAATATTGAATTATAAATACTTTAATTTCTTTAACTGTATGTTATTATGATGAATTTTACATGAAAAGCCATTATTAGATTTATGACATTTGCACAAGAAAGCCAATCTTGCAATAATGACCAAAAAATTTAACAAAATTATCAACATGAAATTACTTTAAACTATACGCAAGATAGACAATATGAAAATTAGACAATTACGTTATTTTTCATTATTGTTAGCCTTCTTTAATCTTCAGTGGCTAGTCCTTGATGGATCTTCAAAATTACAATAATTCGGCAAAAGTGGGATGTACGGGCATGGAACAAACTAGTTTTAATCGGCGTCTGGGCCTGGAGAACTCGCAGTGAGAACGAGTACATTATCAGATTTCTTATACTGAAATGTTCAAATATTTTGCTCCTGAATTTGTCTGCGTCTTGTGGTATGTGAGCGTATTATCAAATTTTATTCGATTATTATTCATTCTTTCATATACTCATTAAACTGAATGCTCTCATATTACATGAATTTCAGAGATTATATTTCTGTACACTTGTTATTTAATTAAAGATAAATTGACATACTGTAAAACCATGGAGGAATACAATATTTTATTATATATTTTATTCTTCCATGGTGAAACTGAGTGATTCCGTTGGTCATTCAACTGTAATTGTATCTACTTTTTCGGTGATACAGTATTACCTGTCTCTTATACACATCTAGATGTGTATAAGAGACAGATATTCTAGAGTTTGTCCTGCATGTGTGTAGGCCTACACGGAAAATATTGAGTCACTCAAAATAGTTTAGCCTTTTTATGAACAAAGTCATCTTTATTGTAAATGCGAAACAGAAAACACATTATTGCATATTCATAAGCGTGCCGGTGGTATTGTGTTCGCTATGTTAACAGTTTTATACAAGCCGACTGTCGCCGAGTACATAGTGAACTATCAGATCTTTAATGAAGAAGCATTTTTGTTCAGACATTGGAAGATGTTCTTGATTTCCTTCCTTCTGACTTTCTCTGCAACTGGTGGTATGTAGCCCTGTTTGTTAAATTTTTTTTTTCTCTTTTGTATAATTTATATAAATTCATTCTAAGCATAAGCAAAATGTATTCTTGCTGAAACAAAGTTTATATTTCCACTTTGGGATGATTTCAGCTACACACGGGTTGAAAGCATCAAGCATCTCGAGGCTTCTAATTCCCATTAACGTTTGGGAGTGAGTCCATCTTTTCCTTATAGGTTCACGATAGAAGCTTCATTGCGTGGCCGGTATTGCATTTTTTGTAGAGGGGGTGTTGGCTATTTTTCTCATTCATCTTCCCCATTCGTTCACACATGATTCACTGGTTCTGAATTATGATTTTCAGATTGGCTCAGTGCCAGAAATCAAAGACCGAAATTTAATTCCCAATATTAACAGCTTAGTAAGGCATGCTTGAATTGTACTTTCGGCGTTCAAGATTATTTGATTTTTCCCCGACGACCTTGCTGAAAATTCCCCTTTGCCCTTCCGAATCCCACTCTTCTAGCGCCGCCCCTGTTGACGAGCTTCCTTGTACCCCGGTTGAACAAGAGTGAGGTAGATACCAATATGAAGTGGATCATTAGGGCGCCAGACGACTGCCAGGATGGCTACGTTAGATGTTCGGGGATGGTAGATAATTGTTCGACTGATGATATACAAAGGTAATTAGTTAAAATCCGCAATGCAGTGCAGTATTTGTCATCTTCATTTTGTATACGTAGACAATTACAAACCTACTGCTTCAACACTGCTCGGACCTCTCTGTATGGTTAACGGTAAACTCTTTCTAACTTTTTATCTAAAGTCGGAGTTTGGTCTCAACACTTTGTCTCAACTGTTGCCAGATAAACCAGGCGGCTCCAGACCTTCACCCAGTTCGCCCAGGCGAAGGTCGGGGTGAGAAATAAAAAAATAAATAAATAAAAAAAATAAAAAAAATAAAAAAATGATAGCCCAAAACGCCGTGGTGACGACGGTAAGGTCAATTTTCGTCGGAAGATATCAAGATGGTAAACAGTTTCATTGGACTAAATTCTTGCTTATGTTAACCACATGCTTACCTAAGATTATACTGGCACTGGTTTCAAATCACGGTCAAGTAGATTAAAATCACCTTATTTTGCGAATTACGGTAGCGCCCCGCAACTGATCATCGCCCCCTACTTCACATTCGCCTCCTCCTACTTCACATTCGCCTCTCACATTCGCCTCCCCCACTTCACCTTCGAGCCTCCCCCATCAGCCCTCCCCCACCCCTAATACATTTAGATACGCCACTGACAGCCTTCACTATGCCCTCACCATGTCACCGGAGACGCAACTGCCAAAAAAATATGTTTGGCAGCGAAAGGGACGTACCAATAAACAATCAACACACTACCGTGTTTCTGGGTTGATTTGCAAAGTACTACATGGCTCAACTATTTTTTTACTTTGGGGTTACAGTAATTGGTAAAAATCGCACACACATCATACAACGTCACTGACAGCGCCGGGGACAGCAACTCGATTTTGAGATTAATTTTCAGAATAAAGTTATACAAAATAGCTTCTAATGACGAACTATTGTATTCAGTTGTTTTTGTTGGTCATTCAACTGTAATTGTATCTACTTTTTCGGTGATACAGTATTACCATTCTCAATAATCTATAAAACACCCACATGTAACAACAATTTCCGGGCCATATTCTAAACATTTTCACACCTCAGCCCCACATGCCGCCATGTCCTGCATCCGCCCCAGAATTTTTGTTCAAATTTTTACACTTATCATCAAACATAGAAAATTATTATTTTACAAAAGAGTTATAGGCCTATTATTTTTACTGTATTTAGATACATAGTCAACCATGTAACACCTACTGCAAATGTGATGTAGATTTTTTTAACTTTTTTTTTACTCACTGTTCTTATAAAATGTGTTCTTAATATGAAAAAAAATGTAGTTCCAGTTGAAATATAAGAACTTCCTCAATATAAATGCACAACTATATTTTATATTACTAAATAATAAATAATAGTGAACATTAATGCGCCAGTATCCATCAAAGATGCTCATGGCGCAAAACAGAAGTCAAATACATATCTTGAATTAGGGAGAAATATCCTAGATCTGTCGATCGGAGCTTCTATTAATGTTGATGACCCCGAGTCTATTTACAACATCAGACCTTTGAAGTCAGAGCGTGGCCAACGGAATTTGGAAACAAGAGTAGGCCTATACGGAGCATTTACAGCATGTAAATTAATGTTATTTGAGTTATCTGTAAATCTCTCATAATTAAGATTTATTTCGGTTGCTTGTTCTTTTCTGGATGCACCGTTGGAATTTGTCTAACGTGTGTCACTGTTATAAAATAAATATAGTATTGTATTGTACAGCATGCAATAATGTACTGCACATTTTATCATTCATGCAACAAGGACGACCACTTTCTGCAGAAAGGCCGCCTATTTCCTACGTTTAGCTCCTGGTTCTTCAAAAAGAATGAATATTGTTTAATATTTGATTACTGAACTATTGTGTGGCGAAAGTTAAGCAATTATTTTCGCACAATGAAAGACAACCTACCTGTTGAGTTGACGAGAGATAGAGCTCAGCACTGATCATTCGCTTCGCGCTCATTCTTCTGAAACGTTCCAAAATCAACCTCACGTGTCACTATAAATTAGGCTATCCTGTTTCAATGACATGCTAGAGGAGCCAACCACTCGGAGCCTAGCCCTTTTATAACCAAGTAATGAATATAAAATCGTGGTTTAAATACTTTGGATACAGGTTGAATTTTATAGGAATGATTTTTTTATATTTTGACTATGTATGGGATAAAATGGAGCTTTACACACTTCAAAAGACTGTCACAGAAATAATTTGCACTGTCTTATGCGCTTACAAAGATGAAAATTAGCATAATGTATTAATGTTGATAACAAAATTATTTTATCTGGTACCAATCTAAGCTCTTCTTTCCTTAAATGTTAGATGTGCTTGCACAGAGAGCCACATTTCACACTGAAGGGTGTGTACGACATCAGTAATGTTATGTCAATTCCAAGAATGTTTAAGGTTATATCGGTTGATTAGGAATTTATTGATTAGGCCTATAATAGCAAATTGCATCAATTTATTTTGAAGTTTCCAGCTTCAGAGGGGGGGGGGGCACATCCCCTGTCCGCACAAGGGCACACATTGGCGCTAACACCAGGCGCGTAACAGGGGTCTTGGGGCAGAGTGGGTATTTATTTTTTTTATTTTTTTAAATTTTTTATTTCAACCATCTTCAAAGAGGGTACCATAACCCTTCTAGTTTAGCCCAGTAGGTTAACTGATATTCAGGGGCCCTCTTTAATAAAATTAAAGAACAGTACAAACAACATCATTACAACATAATAATAATAATAATAATAATAACATACAATCCTCATTTCCTGGTTAGTAATTTACCATACTCACCCCACCCCACCCCACTCCCCATATATAAAACAATACGACATAGGGCTTATCTTATTTATAATATAGGCCACACATGTGTGTTTGAAACTAAATATAAGCATTTTCATCATGGTTTTATTTATTACAAACATATTCTTTCACCATCAATACACATTGAGGCCCTTCTTTTAGGTTAAAATGATCTATCTTAAATTTGAACCACCACCCCTACCAAGTCAATAAATGCTTAATGATGGAGTAGCATTAATTTTTCATTGACGATTTTACCAAGCCGGAAAAAGTTAATCTGCGGGGGAAAACACAGAACAATTACTTGGAAAAATATTTCTCTCCAAAGGTTTTTCTGAGGCAAAAAACAAACAATCATTTAAAGGTGCACTGTTTGTCAGAAGCTAATAAAACACCTAAAAAAAATATCGTCTATATTTGAATTCCCCAATTTGAATATTTGAGGCATTTTGTGGCAAAATGGTTAAGTTGTAGCAAATATTGAAATTCAAGTTATTGGTATTTTCAGATACCTGAGTATGTGATCTTTAAAATGCGATTCATTCAAATTGGACATTTCAAGCCTAAGTTATTGGAAAGTGAAAGTACAGTACTCTTAGCATCAGGATAAACATGATTTTGAGTATTGTAATTGCCTTTCAAAGTTATTTGTGCATACATTGTTAATTCGAATGAACTATCAATATAACATCAAATAAACAGTTTGTTGACCACTTCCAGAACTAATACTTTGGTACATGATTGATAAGACAATAAACCGTTGATCTATAGTGAAAAACAAATTTGGATTTTTAGGCAATTTTTTGAGCAATTTAACCATTTCGCCATGACATTTTCTATCTTCTTTTTCTAGCTTCCTTGGATTTTCCAAGTGTTTGGCAGACAGTTTACTGTTTACGCTCCCCGATAAGTATTGTGTATTTATCAACTAGAGAGTTTTCTCTATCCTTTGCCATATAAAGGACCACCCCCCCCCCCCCACCTTCCCAATAGCCCAACAGTGTTTTGAAAAAGCTCCAACCGTAGTGGGGTTGAGGTTGGTGTGGAGCTTATGTCTCGGGTCTTGGACTTCTCATCGGAGACCTTGGAACCTCTATCAACAACAGGGGTGACGCCAGTTGGGAGAGGACCATGGCCCCACATCACTGAGAGCTTCCCCTCCCTCTCCCCCGCCCGTTGTCGAGAAGGAAAACCATAATTCATATGGGGAAACAATAAATTATATGTATTTAATTAAAATCGATTAAATAAGCCTTTGAAACCCATAAATTGTCATTTAGAATCACTGTTGTCACTGCAAACATCAATATCAAATACTACAACATTTCTTTTTCATATAGAGTTATCTTATTACCAAATCCGCCATTTTGCAGAGCTTAATGTACAAAATATTATCATATCAAAATAATCTAACTATATGAAGAGAGAATTTCTTTTACGTAACCATATTTAACAAAACACAGTCCATATAGATCATAAGTGTATGACTCTATAACAATTCTAAATAAAAACTTATACTTAAAATATCAAGTTCTAAAGGTACTATTAAACTTTCAAATGGACATTGATCAAGGATATGGGTAAATGTAGGCTGTGATATGAGTGTCTACCCTCACAGTAACTTGAAATTGAGGAAAGGCAAAAAACCCAAATCTAACTTTCCCTAAAATAAAATATAAACAAAGAAACACAAAAAAAAAAACTAACAAACCAAAATACATAACAAGGTGGGCATATGAGACTATACTTTTATAGCCAATTGAAGACAAGTCAAAAACACTTGCCCACAAAAAAAAAAAAAAAAAAAAAATTAAAAAGGCAACAATAATAATAATAATAGCATAGTGTTTGCCCTGAAAAGTCATAGTAGGTTTTGACACTTGCTTTGTAAATCATAAAGAATTTTTCTCTTATTGATTTGAACGTGCATATTTGTAATGAAGGAAACATATTTTTGTGTAAGTTTTAATTAATTTTTATTTAATACCTAAACAGGAATACTAGCCATTCTTATAGTTTCCACAGCAAGCATTCTTAAGTTGGAACCCATACAAAGCGAATATTACTTCAAATCCAAGCCCCCTTCCACTCTATGATGGTCAGAAAGCATCAGGAAGCGAGATCACAAAGGCTGCTGCAACTGCATCAGGTGTCGGGATCAGCGAGGAAGCAGACACACATGCGGTCTTTGCCCATCAACAATATGGCAGCGCCATCGAGACTCCACTGCAAACTATTCACTTGGAATGAAGCTGAAAGAAAAAAAAAAACATGAATAAATCCCTGTTAGACTACCAAATTTTCTATGATAAAAAAAAACTGTTATAGTCATGATGTGCGTACTGTATATATGGTCATGTATGGTGTCATCATAACCAGGCATGTCACATTTTGTCCAATAAAATTTTATAGCCTTGGAAGTGCTTAAAGCTGTGCCCTCACTCCCACATTTTATCTGTGTGATTTGCCATAAAATATGATGATGTCATACTACATTCAAATATGGGCATATCACATATGGGTATATCACACATAAAAAATGATGGTTTTTCTTTATTGATTATTATTATCATCTTAATGGATGGATCACAAAGGAAGTATATTTCTTTAAAACATTTTTGAGCTTTTCCTTGCTTTCAGATTTTTTAATTATGTTTTGTTTAGACATTGTTTTTATTTTTGTCGGTTTTGTATTTTACTCTGATTGTTGAATTCAAATCTAATAAAAAAAAATGTCAGAACATCTGAAATGCTTTCTATGTTACCCTAATAAAAGTAACACTCATGCAAATAAGTCACCTTCCAGACTGTCAGATTTTCTTTGCAAAAATAAAACATGCAACGTGCCTAAATATGGTCATGATAACATCACATCATGACCATATATAGGCACATCATGACAATATACAACAGTTTTTTTGTCTAAGAAAATTTGATAAACTGGTTTTTCATATAACATTATCTTATTACCAAATCCTACATACTGCAGAGCCTTATGTACAAAATATAATCATATCAAAATAGTAAAACTATATGAAGATAGAATTTCTTTTACGTAACCATATATAACATAACAAAACACAGCCCATATACTTCATAAGTGTATGACTCTATAACAATTCTTAATAAAAAACTTATACTTGAAATTTGATAAACTGGACAGAGCTCAATATACATTTCTGGACGTTATTTTAACCATGTACCATATTTTTTTTAATCAAAAAATATCCAGTGCAAACAGCCTGGATGAGATTTTCCTTAGTAAAACAACCCAAGCGACGTGTTGAAATTAACCAAGAAAATCTTGCCAAGGAAAAACAACCAGGCATGTTTTGCCCAGAAACAAAAGACTGAACAGCATATATAACTCAGTTAAATCATCCTGAGAGACTAAATTGTGCATAATCAAAAATTCATTCAATTCATTTGTTTTCTGTGCATCTGCATATATATACATGCACATGGCAGTAGTCGAAAATAATGTAATGTAATGCGGTTCGATTTATATAGCACTTTATTCCAAAGTATCAAAGTGCTCACAGTGTGGAATAGCTTGCACAGTAACTTGATTCTTCTCTAAGGGTCTCTTTGTGTCTCAGCTACCCGGCAAACCGGTACCAGCTATCTCTCAACCTTCCAAAACAGGGGCTGTATGAACCGTTGGAATTAACCATGAAATGTTATAACCTAATGGATATTTATTTATGATATATAGTAACAAA
Organism: Anneissia japonica; assembly: GCF_011630105.1. NCBI lineage: Eukaryota > Metazoa > Echinodermata > Crinoidea > Comatulida > Comatulidae > Anneissia > Anneissia japonica. The sequence continues at coordinate 692,861 of NW_022708971.1, read as the reverse complement.
AACTAACCTTCTGTTGGCACTTCAACTGACACACAACCTGCTGGGGACCACATGTACATCTTATTGTTTCCTGTACTCATAGCTAACCTTGGTTGATGTGGGTCCCATTGGAGGCCTGAAAAACAAATACCACAGTACCTATTAAAACAATGGAGGACATCAGATCGATTTTGAAGAAAATTATTCAAGCTCGCAAGACAGATAGCAACTTAGCTTAGTCGGCTGTACTGGTGGTAAACTGCGTGTGCGCTAAACTATAGATCTCTTGGTCACCCGTTCAATTCCCATCGCTGCTCCTCATGTACTTCAGTTAGAGGGCTAAAATGCATGTTACCATAGCACACCGTCTTCTAGATGAGATGTTTAAACCATTGGTCCTGTGTGAATTATGGCCCTTGTGCATGTTACAGAATGCATTCGGAAGAGAGTAGGGGATTGTCTCCCGGTGTATTGCCCAATCACCAATGGAAGGACCCCCAATGGAAATAAGCCTTCTTCAGATTCAGACTTTCATTGATTATTCTTGGTGTTTACACAAAATAAAGCCATCTATTCTCAAGTTTTGGCAACATGCATCGCATAAGATCTCTTGGTATTTGTCTAGAGAGCCAACTCCCCAAAAATTTTGACAATTTAGGGGTTTCAAAGGCTAAATTTAATGATTATAGTCTACTAATATGTATTCTTCCAGATAGGGCTTGGTTAGTCCCTCCCCCTCCATCACCCTGATTATGTCAATGTCAGAGATGACTGTTAGTAATGATAATGATGAGCTGGCAGCATTGATTATCTGAAATCATTGTCCATAATTATTATCAAAATACATTCAATGGTAACTGCCAATGATCATAGTTATCACTAGTCATTGTAAAAGGTTAAAAATAGGTTATGCATGTACACTGCGCAAAAAATGAAGGCCTCTTTGCACAAAACAAGTGAAGAGATGTAAATAAACAAAATTAAAAATTCCAACCAGCACCCAAAGCACGGTATGCGGATTACGTCCTCGTTATTGACCAAGGACCTGTCGTAATGTATCCGGTTGTACTGACATAATATTAAAATGTAAATTAAAGCAAATTTGCATAAAAACTGACTTACATCTTATACTATTTACTTGTAACATAAGAACAACCTGTGTGAGCTTCTGAACATCCCATATCCACAAAGCATTTGGCATGTTTTCTACAAGTAAAAATAAACAACATTGGTTGAGAGGGGTTAAAATCTAAGCCTAGACATTGCTTATAATTTGTATTTTTAAAAAGCCTGCGAATGTACTTGTCTCATTTCTGACAAGGTAGGTCGCTGTTGTAGGGCAGATTACCGAAGTGTGTCCCTGAGAAAAAGCTTTTGGAAGCACTGGCCTAGAGCCTCTACATCAGCAGAATTTTCAAGACACTTGTTACTCATTGTTTGGTTGGTTGAACCATGATAGAAGACAACGGAATCAAATTCAAATAAGTCTAATTGACAAAACTTTGCTAACAAAGGGTAGACTTTTGTTATTGTTGTAACAAGTGTACACCCAACCAACCTCTGTTCAAGCTGATCAGATGTTTAATCAGAGCATAGTTGTACCGTACATCAAACATCTGACCAAACACAGCACAGGTTTGATCAGCAGATAGGGCTGTGTTGTACAATCAGCCTCTGACCAAACATCAGAGGTTTTTTATGCGACAAATGTATTTCTAATATGCCTATTTTTGGGTGAAATATGACATTATCATGCCCATATATGGGCACATCACACAAATTTGTCGATTAATAATTTAGAGTGTAGACAGAAGCTTAATAGCCCATTGGTGTATTTATTGCAAATTGTATTAAATCAGATATTGTCCCTTCATGGCATTTGAAGAAATACATATTTACAATTGATGATTAATCAACCGCTTAATGTTAATAAATCAAACAAAAACAGATACATAAGAATCAATCAAAAAGTGAACCTATCTTACCATTTTTTGAGGCCATGTATTTATTGTCCGGGCTGAAGGACACCATGCTGACACCAATCTTTGGATTAGGCTTATCTGGATCAGGCTTCACAACTGGGATTTGGACGGGATTATCTTGTATTTCATCTGGATGCAAAAATCAACAACATAACTTCTACAATTTATCACAAACATTTTTATTTATTTTTTTGGGGGGAGGGAAAATATTTATTACTCACTGACCAAAATTGCATGCAAAAAAAACAAAAATAATTATCATCAGCAGCATAAAACAACCATTAATAAATTTTGCATAAATGTCAAATCTTTATATAATTTTCATTTCCTTTATTATTACCAATTAATATAGCATTAGTGATATGATCATTAAATATACACTTCCTATATTGAACCAATAATATTTGAATTACTTTAAGTATTTAAGTGGATTACTAGCAGTTAAAAAGAAGATTGAGGAAATGTATTCCATGTTAAATAACCGATACATAAAAAGTATATCAGGGCTTGCCCTAACTTTTTTTGGTAACTAGCCCACTGGGCTAGTTTACTAGAGATTTTACTAGCCCACAGAATATTTTACTAGCCCACAGACAGGAAAAAATTTTGTTTCAAAATATTTATTAGCGACAATTAAATTTGAAGGTTGATTTGCAATTTCATAATTTCTGTAGCATTGCTGTTTGAGCTACCCTCTCAAAATATTGTTGAATAAATAAATTAAAAAAAAATCACCCATGCTGCAAAATCGACTCTGGTTATAACAGGGACAGGACAGATGAGCATGTTTTACGTCATCTCCCTGGTTATAACTTTGGCTTTCTAAAACAAAGGGCCCAGAAATCAATCAAACCAATGCATCTGTTAAATCTTTAGGTCTCAAGTCACTCGCCCCCAATGGCAATAAATCTTGCTTAGGCTAGGCTAGGCTAGCTAGGCCTAGACAAGACCTAGGGCCTAGGCTAGCCTAGCCTACCTATAGCATTGAAGTACTTAATTATTAAAAGTTGAACATTTTAAAAATATCATTATGAGAAAATAATATTTTGTCATCCTGGTGCCTGATTTCAGTGTTTTACAAGTCGCTTATTCCGTCTATAAATTAACTTTCTCGTTGGTGGCGCTGTCCAGAATGAGAAAAATAATAAAAAATAAGAGACTTGTGGCAAGTCTACATGCCATCCTGTAGTGGTTGGTTGGTGAATGAATTGGGGATCATCTTAATAATTAAACACTCACGCATGTGGAGAGCTGAAAGCTAGCTAGAGTGTACTCTCCGGGCTGCGGTACCTCCTGTGCAGGGATTGTCTCGAAAGTTCCGTTTTTTTTTTAATGAAAATTTTTTTCTTGCTAATTCTCCACTAGACAACCGGGCAACATGAGGAGTAAATAGGCTAGCCCGGAGAGGTTTTTACTAGATATTGTACGCCGGGCTAGTACTAAATCGAGCCCTGTATATATAAATAAATAACCAAATAATCATCAGGTGCTGAATTAGAAGAGTTGATTGGAACTAGTATATATATAGGTTTACTTGGCCAGGTGGTGATGATTCTGAACTGTTACGAAATATTTTACTTAACAGCATGGTTAAGCAAAACCTTGTTTTCATGTGGGCGTTTGGAAATAAATTCCTTTTGTTTGTTAAAAGTACTGTGTTTACTACTCGTGATCTCCCACAGGCATAGGTTACATTTATTAGAACTAGGACAGTAAGAAGATGAGTGTCTTGGAATACACTAAGATATATCCAATTTTGTGTGCTTGTCTTTTAGGGCCAATATTTATTTTTAAAGTTCAGTTGCATCGCAATTATTTTGTAGTTTGAAGGATGATTTGAGTTTGGTTGAATCTTGTCTAGAATTCACACTCAAGTGAGGCCTATGTATTCCTTTGATTCATTTGGTGTTGACACCGTTGCTTTGTATATTAGTTAGGTATTTACCATCAAAATGGACACTGGTTGGACCAACCATCAAATGGACACTGGTTGGACGGTTTCCTTGGTATCACTTGTAATAATGGTCTGTTCCATTGCACAATTTTAAAAAAACAATTGTAGCTGTATGCATCTTTTAATCAATACTGTTATGTCTGTATGTTTTGTAAGATTTGTTTTCTAAATAAAGAAACTCAAATTCAAACTTACATTTGCTTTGGACACTAAACATGCTGGACATGGGAGGCCAAGTTCTGTCTGGCTTCATAACCTTTGGCCGCTTTTCGACCTCTCTGTATGTGACCTTAAAAATACAAATCAAAGCCTCAAATTATACTATAATCAATAAACAAGCAAGTCTTCTTTTATAGGTCAACAATATTGAGAGCATTTCAATAGTACCTGGTCTTGTGGTAACATAACTACCTCTCACCAGATTATTTAGTATTCCTCTTCAAAGTTATAGGTAGGTAGGCAGACTCTAAAATAAAATGCATTTCCGAAACTTTGCCTTCAAATTTCCTTAGTAAATGAAAAATATCAGTAGCACCTAATAATTTGCTTTAAGTGCAAGATATGCGTTGCTAAATATCTGGGGAATTTCAAAAATACTGGACAGATGAAGGTTTAAGGGTCACTTTTCTTGGGTTTTACCGTACATTGAATTATCAGTTATCCGACAAGTGGTCTAAGGTTTTACTTAGGGACAACAGGGAGCTTTTGATCGTACGACGACAGTAGGACGTAGAACGTAATGACGTCAGTAAAAGTCATCTGCGCATGTGAGAACGTTAAGGTCACCTTGTCGAGTAGATTCTGGAATGCAATTTGGCCAAATTTATGTTTGCAGAGAACATAGGACGCCAGGTAGTGTGGTCACGCATGAGTGATTTTGTTCTAGTGTTGTGTCGTCGCACAAATCAAAAGTTCCATCATGTAGCCAAAGGTCCTGTCATGGAAAAATGATTGTCCTACACATTTGATAATGTGTAGACCAGTGTAGTGTAGACCAATATATTTTTGGGTCTAGGACCAACGATAAATGTCTGTAGTGTCTATGTATATTTTTGTAATGCATCAATTACGATAGGCGAAATATCTGTAGCAACTATTAATGTTCTGTAGAGCTTGGGAAGTCCGATTAGGCCTATCCTGTCAACATTCTCAAAACAGATGTCAAAGACTGTCACAGCCAATGAAACAATGTGTAGGTGTAAACAAAACAAAATTCTAGCTTCATTCAAACTATCACATATTCTGTGTCAAAAACAAGAGTGATTTGACTATATATGAGAATGATGATGTAATATCACACCCATATATTGGTAAAATCACATGTATTTGTCACATAAAACTTACACTTATAATTATATACATGGTGACATTCCTTTTGTCAAATATGTGATTTGCCCATATATAGGCATTGAATAATGATGTCATATCACACCATTAAGGCTACGTTCAGGCCTGAGAGATACGCCAGGGGTATCTAACGTCGGCCGTACGTTAATCCATGGCGTAACTAGCGAGATGTCCAGACTGGGCGATTAACGAACGCTAGCGTAAGTATTTGAGTGAAATATTTGTATTCGTAACTCGCGCATTTTATTTTCTGTTTACATCTAGGCTTATTTTGAATGGTCAAATCCTGATGTGTGACTGCCGTAAATCAGTGGCGTACGCTAATCTGGGGTCTGTTGCTGGATTACCATACGCCAGTGATTGCGCGATATTACTGGCGTTCACTACGCCCAAGTTCACACAACTCGATTAACAATACGCTAGCGTAAGTCATTGTGTCTGAACATAGTCTGAGCAAATAACATGTATTCGTCACATAAAACATGAGCTAATGATAGCGTAGACAGAGCTTAAGGTACTTACTACAGAAGTGTTGTCCAGGATGGGCACATGGTTGTGCTCTGCGACAGTTTTCCATGTAATGTGATTTAAAACTCTGACCTACAGAAAGCAACAAGTTAAACATAATAATTTTAAAATAATTTCTACATTCCAAGCTTTAAAGACTTTTTTTTTTTTTTTTTGGTGGAGGAAGGTGTCATGCGCATACAGTATTTGTTCACCAACACCCCACACTCTGCATTGCAAATTGCTATCATCATTGAACTTTTAGCTTTATTGAGTTTAATCTTTAATTTTCTATCTCATTTAGTCACATGAACTTGAGAATGACTTCAAGATGGAGTCAAAACTTTGTTCTATTTTAAGTGCTATTTTTCTAAAAATGATTCTAAAACATACTCTTATTCAAAATACTTTTAATAAGAATAATTAGGACTATTATAAATAGTATTCAAATAAATGATTGAAGATTAAGAATTTAAAATATTTTTTATATTCTAAGCTTTAGAGATTTTTAAATTATTTTTTAAGTGGTGGGAGGGGGTAGCATTGTGTATTCTCCCCTCACATTCATCTGCATGTTCATGCTAGAGTGGCCTTATGCCAGAATTAGCTGACAAAGCACTATGTCATGGTGGTGTCATTAGACATTTACATTATAGATAGTATTCTTAATAATTGAATTTAGCATGTTAACTAGTTAATGGTGATTATTTGCCATTTCCGTTTACGTTCGTACATCTTGCAAATGACTAACAATCAATCACGCAGGGTCCCAAGTTGGATTTACTGTTCATTGTGATACCCATCTGAACTGTTTTCTGTTGAGAAAGTTAATGCCATAGTATTACATGCCTGTGTTATTAACTTGAAGATGGGTTATCTTCTTGAGATTTGTGCTTGCTTGCAGGAGAGAGGGAAACCATTCCGCAAGCAAGCAACAAACACCAAAGTCAGCACAGCGATTTGGCTGGATGTGCCTTTATATAACTCTATTTTTACAAGGTGACTGATATAGACTTCCTTATACAGGCTATAGTATACTTACTATCTGATCAAAGCTCCCAATCGCTAGGAATTGGCTGGATGGAGACCATGCAATGCACTTGATTCCCAGCGCATGTTCATATGCACTGTATGTTGCGATACAACGACCATCAACCGAATAAAGCAACACCTTATACTACAGATTAAAACAAAAGAGACAAATACTTATATAGAGTACTGCTATTTCTTGAAACAATATGTGGCAAAGACAAGCCAAACCAGTCACTCGTCGCAAAAATCAATTTTGAGTTATTAATACAGGGCAAGAGTAAAATAAGAGTTATAAAATGGTAAAAAAATCATTCAAATCCGACATTTCCTTATGGAGTTGCAAGCGTTTAAACATACAGCTGTTTAAACAACAATAATGAGCCTTCAAAGTTTATGATTTCGGGAATTTCTCATGAAAAAACTATCATCAAATCCTTAAAAAATGTAGTTTTAACATTGAAAATGGGCATGATGTATAGATACATAAAGGTTAGTTTAGTGCAATAAAATAGATTTTTTTATATTTGATATTCCAGCATGTTTTTGCCATTTTTTTTTTTGGAAACAAGATTTGCGACGAGTGACTGGTTTGGCTTGTCTTTGCCACATATGGCAATAGTTAATCATCACAAAAGTATAAAATAAAACATGATTTAGTTCACTTTTCACAATGTTTAATACAACAATTATTTTTTAGATATTTAAAAAATTATTTAACAACTCTGGATTTGAATACCGACGGAGGACTCCACTTTTACTGCAACTGAAGAGAATTGGCTTGAAAATGTTAACATAGTCACCTCTAAAATTGAATCCCATACACACAAAACTCGTCCATCAGGTGACCACTCAACTCCCTGCAAATCTCGTGTATTAGACTCAAAATGCTATAGGTAAAAAAAACATTTCTTTTTTATTAAATAAATTATTAGTAAAATTATTCAACAACAAATATGTGTATCATGTTGTGTTATTGTAATCGTATAAATTGGTTATGATGTTATTGATTTCCAATTGTCAATATAACCATGAATATTCATCATGATTGTGATCACTAAATCAAAATCATCATCTTCATGGTTAACATTATCACATCACCATTACCATCAACATCCTTTAACAATAAAATACATTTTACTTTTTAAAAATGCTGAAACATAGCCTGGACTTAGATAGTTTCTCACCATCAAGACCTGATCTCTATCAGTGTTTCCCTATCTACTTCAAAGATACCTTAAGCAAATACCGGTACTACTACCAGTTGTAAGCATACAGTACCTTTACAAGATGCCAGGTGTTTGCTGCGAATATGCTAATGAAGTCCTGGCCATCCCTACGCTCTGCCAACGCCATGTACTTGCCATCTCTACTAAAATCAATACCTGCACAAGAAATCAAACAGTAAAGATACACCTAAGTCTAATTAATACATTCATTGTCTATTATTGACCCTCTGATATTTTGTGGGGCCTTGGCAACAATTATCAAAATTATGGGACTAGGACATGTACTGAATACACATATTCTACAGTAAATCTGTACTTTTCGGATGGTATACTATGACACCTGTGAATTAATTAGCTAACTGGTCTCAGATCAGTTGGTGAAACAGTGTGGTGGAGAGTGGTTTTCTGTCTCTGTTAGCTCTTGATATGTTTTTATTTTATTGGTCTTCGGTTTCAGTCTTTTGGTTAGACTAGGTTAGTCGTATGTGAAACCTGAAGCCATAATTAGCATACTGGGCGCACGAGTCGCTGGTAGCCAAATATTCTATCAAAGAATGGCTAATAATAATATTCCAAGGCTTAGCCCTTTCTTTACATAAAAACATTGTGTCAATATACTGCTTACTGCCTAAAAACACATGTTATTTCCATCATAATTTACTCTGATTTTCACATTACTGTACATGAACTTGACATACCCGCTGGGGACCTCCTTACACGGGGGACCCGAAGGAGGTCCCCAAGAATGGCAGCACCAATAGAGAGCTCCCTTTCCTAATTGGATTTGTATATTATAGTACAAACCTTGCTTTGTGTCTTTTGGGTACTTAATGTAAGACACTGACTTGTTGACCAATGACCAAACAGTAATTCGCAGGTGGAAATCGGCTGTCGTCAATATGTGTCGTCCATCTGGACTCCATCTCACTGCTACAAGTCCTGCTGACCCTTCATCTATCTTGCAAGTCCACTCACTCTGGTCAAGCGACCATACCTACAAATATAAACAAGGTAGTGTTTTAACAGGGAACAAATTTAAGTCCAAACTTAAAGACTTGCACCTTCACCACAAGTTTGATAAGTCCTGCCATACAGATATCAATGATTGGTGAAAAAATTTTGGAAGAAGCGAGAGCTTAAGAAGACTCGAAGAATCAGATTATAATTAAGTGTAAAAAGTGTTTACTGTCCTGCCACACCCATTAGGATTATGAAATATGGCAGATGATGTGTAGGGATAAATGAAGTTAATTTTTAATAGATAAGCAAAAAATAATTGAAAATAATAATAATCAAATTTTTTATCACCAATCCCTTAACAGGATATACTTTAGTTAATACTTTAGTAAAAACACATAATTCTTGTGCAATCTTTTATGAAATTTTAAGTGTTTTTTGTGTATTTGAAATTCTTTTTTTATTTTCTGCTCAAATTTGCATTTGTTTCAAACTAGTTAATGTGTCTGTGTTTTGCATAAATAATTTCTTAAATTTCTATGTTGCTTTTTTGGGGTTTTTTTTTCTGCTATGGTTATTATTTCTTATCTTTAAATGTATTTCTTATATACTTTTACAACTATATATTTTTTATAACAATCTATTTGTGCAATCACTATACATAATTTTTAAAATTAAATTAAAAAAAATTATGTATTCTGTGCATATTTCCTATTGTTCAATACCATGTTACTGCTCTACTTTTGGTGTGTGTTGTCTCACTTTGCTGTTTAAACTTCCCAATGCAAATTTCAGGATGTGTCCAAAATTGAATCAAGAAATAACAGTAATATAGCTAAACTATATTGATTAAACTTGGAACTTGTTCATTTTTGCCAAGTCTTAAAGTTCCTATCACTCTCCCACTTACTTGTACTATTCCCCTCTTGTACATACCACATAGTACAAACTTAGAATCAGACGACCACTGAAAATTAAACAGTCAATAAAAATATGAAATGAAATAATTTTCACAATTTCTTTAAGCAGTTATAAGGGGTGGGGGATATGAGAAGGTGAGATTGAGATTAGAAGGGCAAAATTTTTTATTGTTGAGTTACAACATACAATGCAAATATTAGATTAGAATTTATAGTAACATTTAAAAGTTAAAAATTCATTTATTTTTAAAGTTGTGACACAGACAGTCGCTAGCATCTACTTTACCATTAGGTGAACCGTGAAATTTTACATTTATTTTGTATTGCTGGATTGCCATTTTTCATTAGATTGTTGCTATTGTTATTCTTAAGCCAGACTTTTTTATACCTTGTCTAGCGAAATTATTTTTTTTCAAAGACCATCAGAGGAGTGAGAATTAAAATAAAATGTTTCCAATTTAGCAATGGTTTTGCCAAAAAACATCCAGGAAAAAATAAATGTAAACAGTACTGTTTAGTAATGGGATTGATAAACGCTTTAGATTAACATTTTTAAGTATTCATAGACGAGACTTTTTTTATTCCTTGTTTAGCGAACTTATTTTTTTCAAAGGTCATCAGAGGAGGGAGGTAAAAAAATTAAAATAAAAGTCTGTTTTCTAATTTAGCAATGGTTTTGCTAAAAAACATCCTGGAAGAAATACATGTAAACAGTACTGCAACAGGATTGATAAATGCTTTAAATTTACATTATTAAGTAAATATACATTTTGTGGCAATGGATGTGATAACTAGCCAAAAATATAATTTTATTGTCATTCTACAACATCTAGCCTTATGAAGGCAGGTGTGCTAAGCCATTTTATTTATATCTTTGGTGCAGCTACACAGTTGAAAGTACTGTATGCTGAGGACATACCTCAATATACTGGATGCCATCGAGGCAGGTGTATAGTTGAATAATCTGCAGTGTTTTCACATCTCTAATAATTAGACGATACTGCACACAGTTTGCCTAATGTAGGAAACAAAAAACTATCAATTAATTTAATGTTAATCATTAGCAGGGTATTTTTTTTACAATTTTTACCCCCAAAATGCCTCTGAGACATTCATGATGCCTCAGAGGTCGTTTTTCACAAACAGACTGTTCACGCTAATTAACAGGTTAATTAAAGTTAAGAAAAGAAAATAAAATTGAACGAATGAATTGTTTAATGCTTTATACTTAAACACATGTCAAAAAAAAATTTTTTAATTTCAATATCCTAACAGTGAAATTTACTGTTTTATGAATTAGTCCACTTCAAATGCCGTTTTGGTCGGAATTGAAGTTTGCTTCTCTTTGTGAAAACAGTGATGAATTGAATTGAAGATCAGACATCGATACAGACAGGGCTACAGTAGTAGTAGACTGATAATCAATACTGAACAGAACAGAACGGTTCCGAAGAAGCCTGATACCTTACTTTGTTAAACTTTTGAACAAGTAACTACCATGTACATTATTTATACATTTGTAAATTTTGATCAATAATGATCCAATCAATTTTTATGTCCACTCTGGTTGAAGGATATCGGAATAAAACTTGGTGTTGATGTGATCATTTGAGTTTCTGTCCTGTAATTTGATTTAATGTACTGTCTAATTTTTTGATATATCCATGTTTAAATTTGATTTAATGTTGATGTAATTAATTTAGTTTACATTTCTTTTTACTCGTTTTTATCTGTTATCGTGTAATTTCGCTTTTTAATGTACTGTTTTAATTACCCCAACCAGGGCAATGTAAATAATGTGCAATTTAGATTTGTCTACAATACATTATACTGCCTTCTGTTCCCCCGTTATTTATTTATTCACTTACTCATTTTTTATGGTAATTTTGTTGTTTTTATGACATAATTGTAATTTTAACTTTTTTTGCCTGAATTTTGTATATTGAATAAAAAATCCATGAATGAATGAAAAAGTGCGCGATTTATATACATAGGCCGAAATATATATATATATGGTACAAATATTACAAATATATATATACAAAATATGATTATCAAGATCAGCGAAGTATAGTGCTCAATAATAAATAATATAAATAATAATAATAGAAAGGTATGTCAAGCGTGAATTTACTCTACAGAGCTGTTTAATGCAGTAACAATCTTCAGGAGTGAGTGGATAGGAAAATAATGGAGGTATATACAGGTTAAGCAGGTGTATATGCTAATTGTGGTACGTATTCTTGAGTAGGAATTTGTTTCTGTGTCTGTATTTTGAAAGAGGCTCTGTTCTTTTGTTTAAAGTTGATGGTTTGTTTGAATAAATTATGTGAAATTTCTCTGTAAGGCAGAGATTGCAGTGTTTTGTTTGTGTACTGTATGGCGTAGCTTTGTCAATTATGGACGATTTAATGTTGAATTGGTTGTTGCTTTCTTTAAGTTTCCATACATGTTTTGATAATTCAGTGCTGTTCTTATGCTTCTGAGAGGCAAATTGTGCTTATGATTTGTAAATTTGGTTTTGAACGTGTTGTCTGTGAGTCCGATGTACTCTTTGACATCATCATTTGTGGTATCATATAGTTATTAGTTATATTATACTTTTTTATATTTTTAAAAATATTATTTTAATATTATTTTTATTAAATGCAGTTTTAATTATTGTAAGTGGATGTAAATAAAAGAAATATCAAAGGCAACGATTTAAAACCTTTAATTTTGGCTTTGCATTAAAATCTCTTTTGGTAAATATTCAGTTTAATACACAGTAAATTAGGGCCGAGTTGACACATGGGGCCGAGTTGACTGGAGGCGAGTTGACTAGAATACGCTAGGCTAGCCCCTACCTAGTAGAGGAGGCCGCCTAGGGGCTACGAAATAAGTACAATGAGAAGTTGCTAGTGACAGGAAAAGGCTGATATATTCGCCATTATTATTGCTTTTCTTGTGTAATATGAGAGTGATTTGTAGAGGCCATGCCTAGGTCTAATACGGTATATTTAACTAGGCATATCCTGCCTAGCTAGGGCACCGCCTACAGCTAACCTACGCTACTGTATTGTGACAGTTGGTTGTTTGTAATGAATATTCAAAATTAGGCCTAGCCAGCCTAGCCTAGGTAGGCTATACTTACCAAATACTCTCCATTAGGCGAAAATTTACACAGTTGATTGGTCTGTTTAAAGAGTTCAGAAAAATTCATTATTGATCATTGTGACTATCCAACCCTTTAACAGTGACTTGGGCTTTGGCAGCTGTTGCAAGAACGCACTTTTATAGGCCTAACTAGCTTCATCATCATTCATGCATGCCACACCACTGACACAGACCTCACGTCTAGCAGCCCTAACTAAGCGGAAGTTTTGATTCTTTGAACCTGGCGCTCAGGTCATCAGCACTCAAATTCGCCTTACCTTTACTGTATTTAGTTGCAACGACTAAAAAATCTTATTTCATTTTTCCATCTCAATTTTATGTTATATACTACTATTTTAAAATTCATTTTTCAACCCTGTATGTATAAAATTGTTTGTTTACGTTTTAGTTTTTGACCTTTACAAACAAAAACTGAGCGTGACCCAAAAAACATGGCGGTGCTCTTCCAAAACATTTTCCGACGTTTTCCACGTGTGTGTTACAATCAATTTTCTACCGGTTAGTAGAAGATGAAGTAGCTAAATTTCTACATTTTACTGTATCTGTTGTAGTTACAATGATAACCTAAAGTGAAAAAAGTATATATTAATTTCTAGAAATTCTAGGCCTATCCTAGGCTAGGCGCTTGACTTGGACCAGGCAGGATAGGGTGGCCAAAAAAGGGGCCTAGGCCTAGCTAGGTCAGCTGCCTAGGCCTCTCTTCTCTAGGCCTAGTAGCCATGCCATAGCTCTAGCTAGCAGTTGAGAAGACAGGAACCACCAGGCAAGAGAAAAGAAACCCTGCCCTGGCTTGGTGTCCCATCTATCCAAAACTCTATGGAAACAAGATAATAATAATATAGCCTGACCCTAAGTCAATACGTGTAAGTTAGTAAGCTATTCTTAACTTAGTCTTAGACCTAAATTTTAATGGAAATGTGTGTAGGGCCTTAGGCTAAGGTAGGTATATTAAGAAAAAAAAATTCATCTTGCTTGCATTTAAATGAAACTTATGTCAAAGATCATCACAACATTCAAACACACAACATTGAAATCGTGCTACACATACAAGGCCTAGTTAATAATGACAAATGTTCGAAGATTTTTTTTAATAGTTTATTTTTCCGGAATGGTATAGGGATCATTTGCAAACAATGTGACCTTTTGACATTTATAGAACAAAACTAAAATTATATAACAAATTAACACTTTATTTCTAATATTAAGCCTATTATTTTCTTCACAGATTTTGTGTAGCATTGGCACTTATTATACAATGCTTAACTACTACTAGAACCACTCCCATACCACCCAACACATCCCCCTGCCTTCCCCTGGTGCAAATATATTATACGCCGTGGCTAGAGATATGGTACCGTATTTCTACTTCAATTTGCTAAAGGTACGGTAAATAGCATTACGTCACCATCCCCCAATGAAGTGCCAGAATGTGCGTGACGTCATTTTTCAAGACTGGCATTGCATTGCAGATCACCCACGGTGAGCGGTGAAACGAGAACGATGCACGGTTCTGGGAAATTAGAAAATCAAAAAGTACAATACAGTATTGTTTGACTTTGTACTGTTATCGATAAATAGGCTTATGGTTCCATTTAGTAAAGAGTTTCATTTAGCTAGGCCTATGTATAACCATTATCAAACAAGGACTGATTCCACCAAACTCTTGGCATGCCTCTAGGCCTAATTGCTTAAATTCTTCGCTTGGCGAAAAATCTAAGCAAGCCTGCTCGACCTTGCTTGGATTCTGCTTTTTGCGGCAGCTGCTCTGGTGACATTGATCTGAGTGGCATAGGCCTACTGTATATCAGTCATAAACTTAGCCTAGTTCCTCTGTCATCATACCGTCTCAACTTCATTAAATCCCTACATCCCAAGTTTTAGTCCAAGAAGCTCGAAATAATGCCATGCTTTACAATCCTACCAAAATATTCATACAATTTGAATGCACAAAACTTTTCGTAGGTAGACTTCGTCACTGGTACAGAATCTAGGCCTAGATCGAGAGAATGAGTTTCCCCTTCGTGATTATTACTATTGAGTCAAATTTTTCCAATAATTTTGATGCAGAACTACTGTCATAGAAAAAATAGGCGTACCACTCAATAATAAGAGTCATGTCATTTATATAGCCTTATCAAGCAAGGCACCATCCTCAGGACTTGGCCAAGGCACATATATGCACACACTACTGTTAGTCTTTGGTAATCTATTTATATGACAACACTTGCAATAAAAAATTAATATACTGTAAACAAGAGAATTCATACAGGCCTACTTTAAAGTGGAACCATACGCCTATTTAAGGATGACAGTAAAGTCAAACAATATTCTACTTTTGATGTTCTAATTTCTCAGTACTGTACAATGATCGTTAGGCTTCCACCGCTCATTGCGGGTGATATGCAATGCCAGTCTTCAAAAAATGACGTCACGCACATTCTGGCATTTCATTGGGTGATGGTGACGTAATGCCATTTACCGTACCTTTAGCAAAATGAAGTAGAAATATGGTACCGTATCTCTAGCCACGGCGAATATATTAAGTGCTGTAAAAATTATTTCTATAGGCCTACAGTAATGAGTTGTTAATATATTTACATACCCTCACTAACTAAACTACACTTCTGCCTATATCCCATCTCCTCCCGACCTCAGACCCCGCTTACCCTTAATTATCTTAACCCCTCTGTATTTAAGATACAGTATACTATTAGTACATTACATTATTTAAATTGCCACATGCAAATCAAAGTACCTCCTTATCCACCACTCTCTCCCCCACAACCTACCCCAACCCCACCACCTCCCCCCACCACCT
>NW_022708971.1:674163-676904 GCF_011630105.1 Anneissia japonica | reverse complement strand
CCTTTAGCAAAACGAAGTAGAAATATGGTACCGTATCTCTAGCCACGGTGAATATATTAACTGCTGTAAAAATTATTTCTATAGGCCTACAATAATGAGTTGTTAATATATTTACATACCCTCACTAACTAAACTACACTTCTGCCTATATCCCATCTCCTCCCGACCTCAGACCCCGCTTACCCTTAATTATCTTAACCCCTCTGTATTTAAGATACAGTATACTATTAGTACATTACATTATTTAAATTGCCACATGCAAATCAAAGTACCTCCTTATCCACCACTCTCTCCCCCACAACCTACCCCAACCCCACCGCCTTCACCCACCGCCTTCCCCCACCACCAGCATCTCGGTAGTGGATATACAATGGTTTTTCCATCCTAAAAAACCACTTTCTTCAAACTTGGTCAAAATTACAATCATGTAATTAACTAACAGTAGATATACAGTTGTTATATGCTGAAAAAATATATATTATTGAATGCATTTTTGTTGGCTGAGGGTAGATTGGCTTGTCAAACTTTACTGTATGTGTTCCTTACTTTATTATTATTTTTTGTTTTTTTCGTAGCATCAGTTTACTGTAATGAGAGGCCATCAACAGAATCATTGATCAAATGGGATCGTCTGCCTGTACCAAAGAATACAAAGAAAGATAGGTGGGATGAGAAACATTCACTTTTTGGTGAAAATGATTGTAAAGATGTTCTAGGAGATGGATCATACCAATTAAAGAGAAACATCAAGGTTGGACCATTTTGGCTGCGTGGTTGGCGTGGCAATGAGATGCAGAGATTGATCAGGAAAAGGAAGGCAATTGGACCTACTTTGGGACCTAAAGCCCATGAAGATATCCGCAAGAGGATAAAGTATTTGTACAAACGATTCAATAAATATGCAAGGAAAGGCCAGATGTGGGATTGATTTTGATGTTGTGAACAGAGAAAGGTTCTGATGCTATTGATCTTCTGGACAAGAGTCCCAAGTCTCACGAGTCGCAGGAGACTCCCGGAAATCAGGACGACCTCCGACTTTCCAGAAAACAAGCAAGATTCTCCCAGAAAATAACTCATCTCTTACAAATTCACAATATCTGCATGTCTCTTGGACATCATTGCCATTGGTTATGACCATGCACAGCAAAATAGAATTATTAAGATGTGTTTAAAGAAAACTCATTTGAACAGATGTCACAGAAGTGGCTTGTTCAAACTTGTGACCCCTGCCTAGATTTACTATCGCCAGTGCCATAACCAAGGATCTATTCCGCCACCATCTTTTTAACGGCAATATCAAGAATATGATTTCTAAATTAAAAAACAATTAAAAAAAAATCAATAAAAAAAAAAAAGTAATCTGGAATCTGGTGGTGCTGTTATTACAAGTATTATGTCAATTGTCATTCATAATCATATTGAACAACACCACTTTGGGAATATCATCATCGAGAATGAATATCATCAAGAATATGCCACAGTCATTTTGATCAGAAATCTCTTTTATTATCAGTCACAGATCTCCCAAGTTCCTAGATTTTGAAGGAGTATCCCAAAAAATATAATGTTCATTGTGAAAAGTATGAAATACTGTACCTTCCAAGAGTTTATATTCCAAAACTAAACAACATTTTCTTCTTTCAAATATTAGATTACAGTACTTACATACAGTAGAACCCCTATTAAGAGGATACCTTTGGGACCAAGAAAGGTGTCCCCTTAATAGGGGTGTCCCCTATAGTGGTACCCCTATTCAGGGGACATAAACCAAAAACATGAAATTGTCCCCTTATTAATTCATGTCACTTTGTCATGAATTGAAATAACCTGCTTTAAATAGGCATCATATCTTTGATACTGTAATACTACCAAGTGGCCCAGTACTGCTAGTTGCCTAGTAACAGTGAATCTGTGAGAAACGTGTTTTGTTTCATTGTCTTTTACCACACACACATAAAATATAAATTAATCAACGATAAATATTACAATTGAAATTACATTTTATAAAACATAAATTTCAGACCTCGAATCAATCCAAAGGAAGGCATTGGGTATCGTGTCACCTGGCACTCCGTATGAAACAGCCCTTAACGTGCATACTATTCCAACACTCGCTGATTGTGGCCTCTCACTTTGTAAGAACTACCTTAGAAAATTAAATTCGCCTTCCCATAGATTGCATTCCCTTCCACCGTACCCCTTAAAAACTACAATGTTAGAAACAATCGTGAATTTGTTCTTCCTAAAGTAATCACAGAACGTTTTATTACTATACAGGGAGTTTTTCAAAGATGGTAGGCCTAAAAAGTATTGTATTGTTAACCTTCAATCATCATTTATATTGTCATGATTGCCATGATTGCAATAAAGTGGATTTTGAGACCTCTGCATTCCTGTCTTGATTGGTCATGTAGGCCAAAATCTGATAAATATACTCAAGGCTACAATGTAGCCATTCAGTTGCTCCAATTGATATTTACAAAATTGTGCATTTTCAAAAGAAATATAAAATATGTACAGATGAATAATATTTTCTAAATTTTGTCAACAGATTATAAACACTACCTCCTTTGGCAACAAAAATTGAAATCAATATTACTATACAGTATTATGGAATTTTCAAAATCAAAGTGCTATTGGAAGTATTTATTGTGATTGTTGTTGCAATAAAGACTCATGATTTGTTTCATTGATCTTAATATATATATATATATATATATATATGTATATATATGTATATA
>NW_022708971.1:633944-673978 GCF_011630105.1 Anneissia japonica | reverse complement strand
TATATATATATATATATATATATATATATATATATATATATATATATATACACACATTTATAATAGAAATATTCAAACATGATTATGAATCTTAAAAATCCAAATAGATGTCCAAAGTAATGTTACCATAACTATGAATAGTTATGTCCAGACCATGGCGAATATCAGCAACTTCACTGCTAAAGAAATTAGCAAATCTCTATATATAATATGTGTGTGCATGTGTGTGTGGCAGTATCTAATTTGGGTTCACAACTAATACGTAACCTACCTCTCTTTTACTAAAGCTTGCTAATACACACAATACAAGAAAGTATAATACATACACCAAGTATTGAAATACACGCCATCGTGTTGGGATTCAATATTTCGACATTAATTATGTCATCATCAGGAATGAAAAATTATCCATAATAGCAAGCTTATATGCACTAGTACCAAAAGTGTTTAGCCAATCAAAACATTACCTCTAGTAGGTGACATAGCAGTGATTTAAACAAAAGATCAAAGCATTCTTACTCTAATGATCAAAGATACCTACAAAAACAAAGAAAGCTCTTTTGAAGCTCTGAGCCCACTGTTAAGCAAAGGGTGTAGTCTACATTTCCTATAAAATCGTTTCTCTTGTCGTTTAGAACAGTCTACATTGCTCAACAAACTTATTTGATCTAATTAAAAAAATTGAACGACAGAATGACAAATTAAGAAAAGTTAGAAAAATAAGAACCATTCCCTCGTGTATTTGAAATTGAACGTCAGCAGTACTTTTAAATTTAGAAACTTTGAAAAACATTCTTTTCTAGGTCAAAGTGCTATTTTCAAGTTGAGCACCAACCGTGGTGCAGGACTGAGGTGGGCGTGGCCCTTCTGGCACTTGGTCCTCATAGCAATTTTTGTGCCCCCTCCTCCCGATCAACAAAGATGGGTCAGAGGTCAGTAAGGGAATTTCTCTTTATTTTGGACAAAATCAGATTAGGAGTGCAGGGCGCTTATTCATGCGATTACTGTATACAAAATTCTAAAGTTCAACACCAAAATCAACTCTATGACTCGCAGTTAAAAAGATCTTAAATATTTATTCTGAGCGGGCACCATTTTGTATTATGCAAATTAGGTGATTTTATGTAATCACCTGTGTCGTTGTCAGGCAGAAATCAAAATAGTATGGTATGTGCAACTTATGGACCAAATTTAGCGCCTACATCCAAATATTCTATTTTAGACATTATATTCGTTACCAATATGTTGATAATTGTGAAATACAGTAAAACATTCCTATATGGACCTTTATTGTGAAATATATTTTAAACGGTGTAAAACTGTTCGGCCTGAGAAGACCTTTCCAACGATAACTTTTTGATTTTTGTGTTTTGACCTTTGACCATCTGCAAATACAGTAGAACCCCTTTTTTGGGACACCCTTATTCAGAAGACACCCTATTTAAGGGGAAACTTTTCTGTGAAACGAGGGGAATATATATTATAACATATCTTTTCAACTTCAATTTTTTATGATAAAAATTGCAATAAAGTATCTCGTATTAACACTACAGTATGCTGGTGGAATGGCTGATATGGTGCTTTTTTAAACCCTTTTTTCAATATTGAAGTATATTACAACGTCAAGTTGAAACTAAGAGACATGGAATGTCATTTGTTCCTACAGCAATTAGATTTTATGATGTTTTAGTGAAATATATTTTTTTTTAACTTACAATTCTAAACCGTTTTTTAACTGAGGAATTCTGCATATTTATTTGTATAGTTTTGTTGTTTGCATGTTTTACTTTAGAGGCCAAAGGTTTCCCCATTGTGGGATAATAAAGTTTTAAAGTCTGTTTGGTTGATCCTTTTCAAAAAAACTATTTACAATTTTGCTTGAATTTTAGAGGTACTGTATTTTGCAATTTTTTGGAAGTATGATCTTTATTAACAAAATGACAATAACACAAATAATAATTAGCATAATATGAGAAGTATATAAAAGAGTAAATGCCAACCAAGGCAGTGTCGTAAAACACAGCCCAACATGATTTATCATCAGGTACAGTCTTTAGGTCGCCTTGAGAATATTAAACGTCGCAACTGTTTCTGACGCAGATCTATGGCTTCAGCATTTGACTCAGACCAAACGAGACAACATATAATGATAGTAACCGTAGAAGAACTATAAACAAGACACAAAATGCACTTTGTTGGTATTTTAAAAACTTTATTATTCTGGTACTAATTTTGAGAAGTTGCAAAAAACAAAGTGATATGAGGTGATGTTTATCTACTTGAGCATTATTTTTTGCTTCAAACATTTTCGATGGGAGGGGAGAGCGAGTTCTGTTATGGGGTGCACACCCCACTCCCTCCCCTTGATACGCCACTGTACAAATAGTATATGCATTAAACCTTTGTGAATCCCTGTGGATCCGCAAATGGAATTAAGAGCAGGTACAAAATGTTTCTGCTTCAAAAAGAATTTGAAATTATGCAACTGTACTACACCAATACAGAACATTTAAAAAATTAGAAATTCAAAGCCATGGGCAAGACTTCATCGGCATTGTCTTCAGGTTTCCTCTGTCTGTACTATAGGCATATTACTTATGCATCCCTGCACAATATTTACACAAGAAACATTGGATGATATACAAAGTATACAAAAAGCGCAAATAAATAAAAATGTATTTTAGATATATCAAGTCTGTTTTCTTGGAAGCATAAAATATTAAATATGAAATCTTGGAGTAAAGAAGTAAAAAAGTATGAGTTATCTAATTAAGAACAATTAAAACATAAAAAGGGTAAAAATCGAAACAATTTGTAAGAAAAAATATAATTTTTATCTTGATTTTCTACATATTTATGAACGCTATGTGTCGGCATACAAATTTATTATAAATATAATAAAATCCAATTATGAAACTGTTGATATAATAGCAATATAACAAATGATTTTAATTAATTATTTCATAAGATATGTATTTTATAAAGTTTATTAAGGTTTGATACAAATTTATATATTCAGAATAACCCTTATCGACCAAGGATACCTTACATCAGAGGTAGACAAGTTCAATTTGTTGCATTAAATGACATTTAAACATATTTAAATAATCATAATTGATAAAAAAAAAATATCCTGTACTATGAATACAGTATTGCTATAGATGAATTTGTAGTTACGTCATTGTGTCTAATGAAATTATGAGTAGAGACGAATTCTACAAACATACTTTTTATGTTGAAGATAAACAGGATAAAGAAACAAAAAAAATATCCTTTTAAAAGGTTCCCTGCTTCTTATACCTGAAATTTATAGCAAAGTCAAAACCTTTATACACATCAGAGCATAAATAATGTAAATTAGATACAAAATAACAATGCCAATACAGACTACAGTATTGACAATGAATTTCCTTTTAGGTTATATTTTGAAAATGGCTGAATGGAAAACGGAGGAATATTTACCCCTATCTAGACATCAATAAATTTCAATATACAAAAAGCTACAAAAAGCAAAAAATATTCATGCGAAAATAAAATCGTCTCATAGAACATTTAGATACATAAAAAGCAATTTGAAAAGGTGAGGCAGAATATAAATACAAGAAAATAAGTAAGAAGTTGAAACTATAATATACATTTTCTGATCACATGACATGCATGTTCATCCGACGTCACATATTACTTACAAAACTTCAGCTGGAACGGCGTCCGAAGTTCCACAACCACACTGGCCTAAAAATCCCCGCTTTAAATCACACTAATTCGTCAACAGTTGATAGCAATAAATACATTTATATTAAAAATATTGTAAACCCTATGCAAAAACCATTAAACATCGACACTTCATTTTCGAAAAAAATGGGCGAGAAAAACATTGCAAAGTATCCAAATTGCTATTGCTTTTTAACTTGATTGGTGTTGAATTTAACCTCATATTACAAACAATACTGTATTTATTGGCAGTACCACAAATATTAACTTTATTATTTATTACATCATGAACAGCATTAACAGTATCATGAATATTAATGATATAATATTGACATCATGAATATTAATGATAGTATTTTAAATATATAAAACAATATCATGAAAATGATTGCTAGTATCATGAATATAAAACAATTTTGAAAACTGTTTCCAAAGTTGCACATTTGCTTGAATATATTGCAAGATGGGGGTCAGATGTCACTTGGATTGCATAGAAGATAGAAAAAAAAATCTGCCAACACAAGCGGGTTCAAACATGTTGAATTTGGCATCATGCCAAACACAGATTATTTAGCCATTAGTTTTATAAAAAATGTTTAAGTAAAACTTATCTAAAAAAAAAATACAAAGGTACATTATTGTCGTAAAGCTGCACGGTAGTTATCAGTGTTGGTTGCATCTGTACTTGTTCGTGCATCCCCCCTATTCGAATGTGTCTCATGGTTACTTCCACGGTTGTGTTTTTTCTTGTTAAAATGAGGTGGTCCATCTGCAATAAAAAAAAAAATTACATAATATATTTCAAGAATATAAATGATTTAATATTATTATTTATTACTTTAATATTATAAATATTTTAATGGTTTCATTGCAATAAATCATAAATAAGTATCTTATAACATTCCAAGTTACCATATATATTGAATTAATATCCTGTCCTCAAATAACATGCTTATTTAAACTAAAAATCTTTAATTTCAAAACACATGCTTAATGATAGAAATAAAATCAAATTAAAAACAAAAAAAGTTTGTCATTTGTGTGGATTCATATTTTTATAATTATGATGGTGATGTGATTGTATAGGTGATGACACTGATGATAACGATGATGATAATGACAAGATGATGATGAATTTTATAACAATAGATATTCCATTCACATTTTCTATACAGATACTTGTTATGATCAAAATAATAATAAACTTAGTAGTTACAATATTAATGGTAATTTTTACAATAACAAAATTGAATGAAGTATCAAAATGCACATACAAACAGAAAAATAATAATACAACTTTAATGAAATCAAAGTACTGTAAATACAACAAAGTTAAAGAAAATTTTTTGTTTGTGTGAATTAAATCTAATAATGATGATGAGGATGTGATTGTATAGGTGATTATGACGATGATTATGATGATAATGAATAATACAGATTCACTTTTACATTTTTTTTTATACTGATAGTTTTTTCTAATGATCAAAATAATAATATTAATAATAACTAATAATAATTATTAATGATAATATTTTTTACAATATAAGTATCAAAATGCACATAGAAAGAGAGGACACAACAGAATAAATTACATTAATCAAAATAATAGTTTCAATGATTTTTATAAAATAAAAATAAATAAGTATAAACTCAAAAGAACAAAATACCTATTCATAGGTTTATTGTAAGTAATAATATGTTAAAATATTCAAATATATTTATATTTAAAGTTCAAGGTTCATTCTCTGTGTGCATCCATGCATGTGATTTCTACCTGCTACATGTTTGATTGCCAACTTTTCTTTCGTTCGAACAATTTGAATGAATGTTGTAAACAACGCTGTGTGCAAAGATAGACAGTTCAATTATTATTTTGAAGAATAAAATCTGAAGGTAAGATCATAAATATGACCTTTTTGAAGACATATTCACTAATAAACTTGATTTGAACTCGTCACTAAGGACGAGTTAGGTGATCCACCTGTCCGGCAAAAGAAAGCAAAACAGAAAAAAAAAATGTAGCCCACCCAGTTTCGAACTTCATGGTCACCACAGGCATGTTAGACAAATATTTTACCACTAGACTAAAGGGTCATTCCATGCCAACTCAACAAATGGGATGGCTGGGTACTGTCTCAGATTTTCTCGAAACTCGGATATAATGTGCACCAACATGTCTGATGAACAAACCCAAAATTTGACTTGCCAATTCCAAGTCGTTTAGAAGTTACAGCCATTTGAAATTTTAGGGTCATGCCCCTTTCTAGCTCTCAATTATGACATTTTTGTAAAGTTGCATTTTAAATTAGCCATATCTTAGTATATTTGATTTAATATCCAGAATAGATTACTGAACTTACAATGTATGTTTTTTTCTGGGGGGTTTGGGGGTCATTGGGAACTTAGTGGAGTAATGTCCCTACCCCAGGATGCATAGTTCGTTTATGGTTGAGGTAGGTGGGTCATTAGGACCTTAGTTAAGTAACGCCCCTTACCCCACAATGTATAGCTCGTTTAGGGTAAGTTATGCGGTTCATTGAACATTTGTGGAGTGATATCCCTACCCAATGATGCACAGGTACCATTGGGTAGTATTTTCGGTGTTTTGTTTTTGTGTGGATATTGGCCCAAGATAGCATATGCAGCAACAAAAAAATGAATTTAATTTTATATACAGTACGTACCTTTTTCACAGGTTGGTCCAATCCATTGATTGACACATGTACAAGACCCGTTGACTGGGTTACAAACAGACGAGTGCGCACAGTCGCAACTAAACCCACAATTTGGCCCATAACGTCCTTGAGGGCATTCTAAAAAAATTATTAAGTTCAAATAACATTATAATTTTTATGGTATATTCTATAAATAAATGGAAAATAAATAAATTTTTCTGCCATATTGAGACCACTTTGAGACCTCAAAATTTAGGGTGGTCTTGGCGCTGGGTTTCCACTTCAAGGAATTAATTGCATTAAAAGATTGACCATAGTTATTTGGTGCTTTGAGGAGGGGTCTCAGCATTACATAGGTCTTGAATTGGAGGGTGCACAGTGACATCAACAGAACCAACAACAGCAATAACAATAATAATTCAATTACTAACAATGCCATTCCAAAAATACTTGCAACTAACAATTTTAGAAAAGGACAAATATATTTAGAATTTTAAAACTAAAAGCTTGCAGTCTTAATTCTTTGAACAGGCCTATCAACTATTTCTTTTACCTGTTAGGCAGCCTTGGCCAGTTCGTCCTGATGCACAATCACATAGACCAGTCTCTGGATGACACTGTGTCCCATTGCCACAATCACAGAAGAACTCACAATGGGGTCCATAGAAGTTAGGTGTACAAGCTGTAAGCAGAAAAAAACATCAACCTTAAACAGTGTTCACTTAGGTGGGTGAAAATATACAAAAATGTTGTTATTTTAATTGGATTTACCAAGGAACAATAACAAGATTTGATTTGATATACGACATAACACATTCACATAGAATCATCTGCGCATTTGAACATTTTCTTCTCATCTTACAAACTAGGATTTGTTTTTGGTTGAATCTAAGTTTTACAGAAAAAGCAGGCCAGTCAGAAATAAATGCACCTGTCCTAGTGTCACCATGTCACACAACCGAAAGCTGCCTATTATCTTATGTCTCATCTCATAATATAATATATTCAACAATACAGTTTTTTTGTATCAAACATGCAGTTTACAATTTTTTACCTTTGTTTCAAAAATAGAAATAATTTGTACTGTCTACATTTGTTGATAAAATTCTACATTAATATTACTCCAAGATTTAGTTATAAATATTTAGTACAATAAAACTGTCTTCACTAGAATCATAGAACCTGTCCAGACTGTCAAATTTTATATGACAAAATCATGCCTAACTATGGCCATGATGTCACCACATCATGACCATATATAGGCATGGCATGACTTTCTAGATATGGACGTAAACAGTTTTTTATCTCAAAGAAAATTTGATAGCTGTGTAAACAGAGCTTAAATATATTTCTTCCCATAATTTTAACTTTTAATTTTAATTTTTTTAAATTGTTTTCTTTTTTATTCTTGTTTATTTTATTTCATTTTATTTTATTTCATTTTTACATTTGAACATAATTCTAATGGAATTTGCACAATATAAATGAATAATTTATTAGTATTATTATTATTTAAAAAATTAATATACTGACTTTGTTCACAGTTTGGTCCTTGACGTCCGGGTGGGCATCGGCATTGGCCAGTAACAGGATCACAAGCAGCGCCATCATAACATTCACATTGCTTGCTACAATAGAAACCATAGAAACCCTCAGGGCATTCTACATTATAGGAAAAAAATATAAATTAATATATAATTTAGCTTTCAAAGACATATTTTCTAAACATTACCTTTTCAATTGATGTTCTTGCATCAAACAAATACAGTATTACTTTATTTGTTGTATTAATATCATTAAGTATTTTTTAAAAATACAGTAGAACCCAAGGGGACACCTTTGCGACCAAAAAGTGTACCCTAATAGGGATTTATCCTTAATTGGGGTGTCCAGGGTTTAGCCGTAGTGTTAAGATATACTTTCCCTTATTTTGTGGCCGAAAAAGTGCCCCCTATAGGGGTGTCCCAAAGGAGGGGTAGTACTGTATACAATAGTAATTTTGTATAAATTCTGTCGTTGCTTACCATATTGACATAAGTTACCATAGTAACCATCAGCACACATGCAACAACCTGTCATTCGGTCACATGATGCACTGTTTTGGCAAGGGCACTCCAGTTCACAGTTGAAGCCGTAAGTACCAGGTTGGCATTCTGTATATCAATCAACATTTAGTACATCAATTTATCTCAAATTCTTATTTTTAAAACAAAAAACAGTAAATAAAAAAAATATATAATTTGTTTTAAACAATATATTTATGATGGGTGACACTTCCAGCTTAACTGATATGCAGGGGCTCTTTTAAAATAAACAAAATCGAAATAACAATAAGATGCTTCAGGAGTCTCGTTATATGAGGCTTCAGTAGGGTTTAATTTTACATAATCAATTTTGCTGATTCATGTTCTTTTTTAAAATGTGATCACCGGCCATTCAGTTATTGTGTATTCATTAGGGAGGTTTCGCACGCGAACGCGTACGGTTAGTGTGACAGATATGTCATCATTTCGACGCCATGCGCCGGCTGCTATTCACTAAACTAGTGGACGACACGCATATCTTGCTCACTACACGTAGCTAAACGTATGCTTACACATATTTGTTCGCGTGCGAAACCTCTCGTATTATATGAATTATCTTTATTGATTTCCACAATTTCCTCAAAAGAGTCAGGGCACATAGAACACGCTTTCAATAGGGCAGTTGATTATTTTAAATCTTGACTTTGCTCTCTCATATTCTATACTGTTTAGCACGGGAGAGAAGCGTAAAGCGCCAGAACTTAATAGATAATTTTTTGTAATTCAATTAGATGTCTAATAACCAATAATACCACTAACTTTTATTGACATCATCATAACAATCATACAGTCAAACACAAAAAAATAAAAATGTGTGATATAGGTTATTCATATATGTAATATAAAAAATACAAGCAAATAATTTGAAAAAGACAGGTCTAATAATATATTACCTTGCTCACAAGTAACGCCAGTGAATCCCAAACCACAAGAACAGACGCCAGTCAAAGGATCCAGACGCCCTCCGTTGTTACATTCTCTAGACATCTCACAATTCATACCAAAATATCCTGGAGGACACTCTAATTATTTAAATAAAATTCAGAAATGTTTATTCAACCATTGACTTAATTGGATAAAAAAGAAAAAATTCCATATAAAGCAAGTAAAATGATCTACGAACCTGTTTGGCAAAATTCTCCAAAGAAACCGCTCTTGCAGGAACAGTGTCCAGTCATTGGGTCACAAGTTCCATCATTCTGGCAGAAGCATTTCTCAAGACAATCGATCCCAAAGGAACCCGCGGGACAGACTAGAATTAAAATAGCAATTGGACTAATTATTAAATACTGTAACAGTGTTTTTGCATGTTAAATATTGTGTCTATTTGGCAAATTAATTTCATGGAAATTTGCTACTGAAATCTGAAAAAATAAGCTTCTTTATGATTACTTACGTTTGCTACACTTTGCTCCAATGTATCCGGCTGGACAGTCACAAGATCCGTCATTAGGGTTACACTGTCCATTGTTTTGACACTCACACCTCTGGTGACAGTTTGGTCCGTAGCGTCCTGGTGAGCAGACTGTTGACAATAAAATGGGATAATTATGCAAATTAAGGTGTTTATATGAACTGTATGTAACAAACTCTCACTATAGAGTGCGGCATTAACTGAAAATAATGTTTAGTGAATTTTCAGCACTCTCAAATAGGAGCTGGGTTCTGCAAAGATGAGCAATCAACATCAAATAATGTAATTGATTGACTAGTTATTTCCACTACAAGTGTCAATAATTCATGGTGGCAATTTCTGTCAGTAGAACCTCTATATGGTGAGACATCTAATGGATGTCACTATTTACATTTTATGTTTAATTACTGCAATTTCATATCAAAAATAATAATAGGACCTTTCCTTTGGGTCACTTATATGAAGGGGACACCCTTCTTCAGGAGACATAGTTTTGGTCATGAATTGAGGAGAAAACATGTCATTTAATACTATGTCCAACACTTTTTTGGTCCTGAAGGCATCTTACATTTTTCACATTTCTTTCCTCGATAACCTGGTTTACATTTGCACTCTCCATCCACTGGATCACAGTTTGTGTTAGCTCCACAAAGGCACAACTCTTCGCAGTCTTGTCCAAATCGTCCAGCTGGGCAAGCTGAAAGAAGAATTAATAATAATACTCTTTAAAATATAATTATAGATGTAATCAAATTATATATTAAAACAATATCTAATTAATGAATGTAATACAATGCTGTTAAATAAAATATGGTAAATGCAAACAAAATTTTAATGTAAAATATATAATCAGTTTGTGATTTTTTAATATTAAAACAAACATTTTAAGAATTATAATTGGCATATACCACATTAAATGACAGTTATTACCAAATATTGCACCTTCAACATTATTCTATTTTCTTTACGAAAAAAAATGAGGCTTGCCATTCTAAAACTGGTGTACTGTCGCTGATGGTTAAACTGAGTAATTATCATATAAATGTGGCAGAATTGTATCCTTGTACAGACAAGCCATAATACTTCTACTCATAACTTTGGTAATAGGAAGGCGATTACAGTAAATGACTTATCATTTTAAAGGTTATAGAGCTTTGCATGACACGCCCCATTTGGTCAATAATCACTCAAATTTCCGTCCTTGAAAGAGGTGAATTAATATTCAATTTAACAATTTAATGAATAACAAATTGTAATATATCTTTTACCGTCGCTACACTGGGGTCCTGTAAATCCCGGGGGACAGATACACTCGCCGGTCACATGGTTGCACGGGGTATTTAGACCACATCCACAATAATTCTCACATGATTCACCGTAATAACCTTCTACACAAGCTATAGCAGGAAAAAAATATTATAAATTATTAATTCCTTGATATAATCATATATGCAGTTATGCATAATCTTTTTCACTTATATATTATTCATTCAGTTATATATTCATACATTAATTAAGCAAGTTATTTATTTATATACTTATTCATTAATTCAACCAAGTATGTATTAATCCATTTACTAATAAATTTTAATCAAATATATTTAATAAAATATTCATCGATTCATATTTTTATTAATTTAATTTTGTATAATAAATAAACGGGATTTTCAGGGACATGTTGATTAACATGAGTTATATTTTTAAAAAATCATATACCTCTTCAGTGTCATATAACTCAGTTTATATAAAAGATATAAGGAATTTTCAGGGACATGTTGCTAATAACATGAGTTATATTTTAAAAAAAATTATATACCTCTTCAGTGTCATATAACTCAGTTTATATAAAAGATATAAGGACTTGTCATTTAGCTCAATTTATTTATAAGAAATAAAGACTTGTTTTACTTTAAAAGACATGTATACATAAGAACGCAAGTTATAAATTAAAAAAAAATTGGGTTAATTGAAGAGATAGATAGATAAACGGTTTATACAATAAATTTACATAAAAAATACATCATTGCAGCAGAGCTAGATTGCAATGTTATTTACAAAAATATGTATATAAAAAGAACTAAAATAAGCAAGCAGAATATCACAATAAAAGACAAAATATCTAAATTACATTATACATTCAATTAAAAAAATATCAATATATAATTACATTAAAATGATTTCATCAATATTATTTACAGAATATCAAAATTACATTAAACATTCAATAAAAAAACATCAAATTATTATAATTATAAAATAATTTCATTATTATTATTAACACGGGATAAATTTAGATTAAGAAAATTCATTATTTACTTCAAAAAAAAAATTCCAATTCACAAAAATTCCTATTCATAAAGATCAATAATCATAAGTGATGTATCTAGCAGGGTACAAGGGGACAGCGGAGGGGGTGGGGAGAGATGGGGTAAAAGTGCCTATGTACCTTTGTCACAGGTGAAACCTCTCCAGCCAGGAGCACAATCACACGCCCCAGTTTGGTGGTCACACGTTGCTCCATTCTGACAGAGACATTTCTGTTCACAATTCTCTCCAAAGTAACCCTTCTGACAGGCTAAAATATTCATAAAATTAATATTATTATCAATAACATATGTAAATTAGAGAAAATAATACATGTACAGCAATCTGCAACAGACAAAAAACAATTAATGTGAGTTATCTGATTTAGAGGACAGAATAAGAACAATAATTCCGAATTAGTGAACTTTGGGTGGGCTTCTTATGGAGATGGGCTTTTTTTCAAGGCTACTTTTGCAAAGTTAAGAGGGGGGGGGGCTTCATTTCAAAATAAATTTTGGGAATTTGTACTATGAAACACAGTAACATCAATCTGTATCATGGAATGTATTAACTGGCATTAAATCACCTAACCTACTCTGTATTAACCAAGCTTGTTTTTAATTTATTTAGTTTTTTGAAATTCATGTACAGTGTATGTACTGTATTATTTCGACTCCAGAAGCCTATGCTATTTTGAAAAGGAGCCCATGGGATTTCTTTTCAAGACAGGCTTCTTTTCTAGGCTAATTTTGCACACTAAAGTGGGGGCTTCAATTCGAGATGGGCTTCTTCTCGAGATTAAGCCCATTGGGCTTCAATTCAAGGTTTTACGATATTATAGGAGTGATGTTTTAGGAATCTTGGTGCTCTAGTTGTTAAGACACCAGGCTAGCTGGAGGTCATAAGTTTGATTCTTACTAGAATCACTTACAATTATTTTTTTTGCAAGTTTTTGAGAAATTACAGAGTATTTAGTACGATAAACGTCAGGCAAAAATTACCGCAATGCTATATTCCTAATGCAAACACATCAAAATAGAATAATATTACAACAATATAACATGTGGGTGTATTAAACTCAGCTTTGAATCAATGGCAGATATGAATATAACATCTTGTACCTATATTCAATATAATATTTACTTCTGTTATTTTTTCAATGTACAATTAAAATGTCATAAAACTAAATTAATAAGAATAAACAAAATCCTGAAAAAGTCATTCTAGTGTTGAGCACCTCAGAAAAAAAGCATGATACAACAAGACAGAAAAATATAGGACAAAGGCGAAAAAAACAAAGAAAAACAAAGAAATAAATACAAATTGAATGCACAAAAAATATTGAAGTGAATTATTATGTATTTATTTACCTTCTTCACATTCTATTCCAACCCATCCAGGGGCACACTGGCATGTTCCATTAAATCGATCACATGACCCTCCATTAAGACACTGACACGGTAGCTGACAGCTTGGTCCGAAGTAACCAGACTCGCATTCTAAAATTACAAGCAAGAGACACTTGTTAAGTCAGGGTTAAGCAGTGGTTCTGTGTGCAATTATTGCCTATATGAACATTCAAGAAAACAACAATATTATTTGAAAGACAAGGGACCGTATTAGTACCGTAAATGTTTGAATAAGCGGCGGACCAAACCTGATTATTTTCGCAAAGCGGCGCTCTGGAATAAGCGCCGCGGCTCTTGATCAAGGGTATATATAACCCTGTGTGTAATGAAACACTTTGAGAAAGTGTTTTAAATACAATGTATACAGTATGTTAAAATGAATAAATAACATAATGAAGATACAAGCATTTCTTTATAATAAACGTTTATTTACGATGACTAGGACCTATGATAGGTCTAACGATATGGGAAGAATATGTGAGATAGATAACATGGGAAAAGACATGGAAGGCACCACGCAAATACCTTTTTATAACCGAATAAGCACCGCACTGAAGCCTCCAAAAATTTGAGCATTTACGATAAACAAGAAATGTTTGAAAGGCAATTTTGAAAATTTCCAATTCTCCAGAGAATTTTTTTCTTTGTACAAGCTTTTATAGAACAATATTGGAAATGAAATTGATTAACAAATACAATGCCTCTGCCGTTATGATATATGTATAATATATATAATAATGTTCATAAATTGGAAACATGATAAAAAATATTAGTTTACAATACATATTCTATTTAGTGATTTGAAAAAATGGCACTTGCACAAACTTTTATTTTTTTCCTCTTTTCTTTATTTATCATCAATACTATTCTGTCCCTTTTTTGAATGATAAAATGAATAAAAAAAGTATAAGTAAAAAAAAAAAACTATTTGAGAGGTAATTGTTTCCCAGTAACTGGCCAATTCACCCCAAGAATAACCCACTGAAAGCAATCAATTAAGCTTGGTGACCCTACATTGGCTTACAGTAACTTTGGGGGCTGAATAATATATAAAAACAATAAAAACATGACCATCATACCACGTTCACAAGCACGACCAGTCCAGCCACCAGTACACTCACAGGCACCAGTGCTTGGGATACATTTGGAACCGTGCTGGCAGATACAACGCTGGGCACAACCAATACCAAAGTAGCCCTTCAAACAAGCTGTTAAGGAAAGCAAGATTATAGAGTGTTAAACTAATAATGCAGATTCATTCAGATGTGATCTGGTTTGGGATGCTTCTTTTTTTGTCCTCATATCCACACCCTACTCTGGATTGTCACCAAAATTGTATTTATTTCTTTCTTGGGACCATGACAAACAATTCTGGAAAGTTTCACTCACACCCTTCAAGCAAGCTGTTTGTGAAAGCAATATTCTATCTATATCTATATATATATATATATATATATATATATATATATATACACACACATAAGAAGGGACCGTATTAGTACCGTAAATGTTTGAATATGTATAGCGGACAAGTTACTTGGAAGTTCCTAGTGAAAGGTTTTTTCCTACATATTTAAAATTACCATATTATAATTATCGGTGTTATAATTACATATCTACAACAACAACAACCCATTAAAAATAAAGGACTGTTAAAATCAGTTGAGTATTCAAAATACAAAACTAAGTTGAACAACAAAATACGGTGAAGGGTGCACACACTGTATTTTAAAATTTGATACCCGCTATAATTCGAGACCATTTTTTTTCAAAGAACCAAATGTCTTAAAAATTTTAACACAAATCTAACTCTCTAGTTTGAGACCAAACCCGGAGACCACCCGAAATTTTCAGGTCCTCAAATGTGGTGTGGAACTGGAGGATGAACTGTACACTAATACAATAATTAGCCAAAAATGGTAGGTCTAATATTAAGGTTTAAGTTCTACTTGAAGATGATCTAGTTGTAGTTGTGATGGTAGTTAAAGTCGAATTACTGTGCTACTTACGTTTGGTACATGAATGGCCCATCCATCCAGCCGCGCAAACACACAAGCCAGTCACATGATCGCAGTCAGCGCCATTGTTACAATCGCATACACCGCGGCAGTCCTGTCCAAACCTATCTTCACTGCACTCTGCGTGAAAGTAAAAAAAACCCTACATATTGAAATTTCCTTTGATGACAAGCTGTGGAGCTTCACTATGACCACACACATCTCCCATGGACAACATAACACGAAAAGGCATGCGTATAGATTGTTTTTAATGATAATCCGACAATCAATCAGCAGGCCTCATGTTGTCAAGTGTTTACAGATGATCGAGGTGGTTTCATCAGCGAATGGCTGTATGAATGTCATAACATGCAGATGCAGTATGTTTCTGTCACTCACAGCTAATATTAAAGTCTTATACACAAAGGGACACGGCAAAAGGAAAGAAATAGAACCAATGCACTCTTTACGATATTCCACGCTGACAAAGACTACTCAACTAAGCAACTACATGTGGCTCATCAGCATGGAATCATTAAATATTTTAAAGAACTCTTGCATAAGTAATATTCTGGCCAAATACTAACTCCGGCCATCCTTTACTGAGCATAAAGAGTGTAGAACAAGCCGCGAACAATGCATGTGTCTTCCGTGCACTGTGTAAATAGATTGCACTGTGCGACAGGTTATGTGACCATCACTGCTGCTGTCCCGCACTACATAAATGCGCCTTTAGGGTGAAGCCACTCTATTACATGCCTAGCATATCACCCTGAATGTTGTAGTCATTGTCATTATAATTGTTATTTGAAAATAAAATAACAAGAAATTAAATAAAAAAATTTTGTTCACATACCTTGCAAACATAAGTCTCCTGTGAAACCTGGAGCGCAGAGGCATTCTCCGTTGACAGGGTCGCACCGAGCACTGTTTGCGCAACGACACCTCTTCTGACATTCATGTCCGTAGAAACCATCTGGACAGGCTGGATAGCACAAATCCAAAAAAAATGTGTTTAAAGAAACAGAGTAATATAGGGATTTACACCATGCCTTTTGCCAAGTTGATACAAGGTAATGATATTATTAGTAATATTACCCCCTGGTCGATGGATCCATAATTAGCAACCACCCCAAGATGTAACCTCCTTCACTCCCTGGGGGAACATTAAACTTATGAGAATTGTTTGGATTAATTTTAGTAACTTATTTATGCTTTCATCATCAAGGTATTTTCAATAAAAAGAACTTGTGTCTTGTTTTTCTGCTGAATCTGGTGGTAGCCCCTGTGTGTGCGCTGAACATTGGCAAGCTCTAGGTCCCCGGTTCAATTCCCATCGCTGCCTATCCTTGTTTTTTTATAGCTGGAGAGCTGAAGTGCAAGTTACGATAGCGCACCATATTTCAGATGAGACCTATAAGCTGTTGGTCCCGTGTGCATTATGACCCATGTGCATGTTAAAGAACGCAGTACACTTTTCGGAAAAGAGTAGGGGATTGTCTCCCAGTGTTCTGCCCCATCACCACCAGAAGGACCCCACTGGAAATAATTCTAGACCTTTGTGGGTTATCCTTGGTGTTTACACCTAATAAATCCATCCACTCAAAGTTAAAGATGATGATTGAATTGTAAGGCTTACGCTTGTCGCAGATTTCTCCTCTCCAACCAGCAGAGCAGGTGCATCCGCCTCCTACATGATCACACATGGCACCATTTAAGCATGAACACTTGTTCTCACAGAACCGTCCATAAAAACCATTATCACAGACTAATGAAGAATGAAAGAAAATATATGTATTATTTAATTGTAGTCCTGTTTTATTAAGAAATATACTGTGAATTTAACAGCACTGTATGCCTAATTCAAGCCAATATTTGATATTTTTTCTGAGTCATACCCTGTACTGTAGAGGAATACAATAAACATAAAAGTTCATACTATGAATCTAAATACTACAAATATATATTTTTTTGTACATTAGGTAAGATTATATTTTACGTACTGTTATATCATACAATATTTTGTTTTATATAAATTATTTCAATATTATTCTTTCCAAATAAATTTCTGTTTTGTGCTGACGACAATTTTATCTTTTATCTTGTGTTCCAATCAAATTGGAGAAACATGTTGTAGCGCCCTCACCTTGCTGACACTGAGATCCCTGCCATCCAGGTTCACAGATGCATTCACCAGTCACTGGATCACACTCCGCACTGTTGTGACATGTGCACTTGGCCTCGCAGTTGAAACCAAAATAACCCCCAGGACATGCTGCAAGCAAAATATTTAAACATTTTTTTTCATAAAATTTCAAATACAGTTGATCCACTATTAAGGGGACACCTTTGGGACTGACACAAGTGTCCCATTTATAGGGGTGTCCCCTGAATAGAGATTGGCCGTAGTGTTAAAAGATACATTTCTCTCACTTCATGGCCACAAAAAGTGTCCCTTAATAAGGTTGTCTCAAAGGGGGAATCTACTGTATTAATTATAGATGTAGATTAGATGTTTTATAAACTAATGGTTCTATCCACCAGGATCCACATGTACCATTAATGTAAATTTGACAATATTTAAAGAATGCAGTATGTCTTTGCAAAAGAGTAGAGAATTGCCTCCTAGTTTACTACCCAATGCATCACCAGGGCTGAAAGAAAACAAGTATTCAGACCTCAGTGGGCGTTTTCCTTGTTGCAACGAAGAAGTCGAAATAAATAAAAAACAAACAAATAATAAATACAAACAACACAATCATATACATACAAAATCTTTAAAAAATTAGTTTTTCTCCTAAATAAAGAAAATAAAGAGTAGTTGCTTACATTCACCGCATGTTGGACCCTGCCATCCAGCTTGGCAGCGGCACTTCCCTGTCTGCTTATCGCAGTCTGCATCATTCTTACACCTACATCGATGACGGCACATTGAACCGTACCACCCCTGTATACACTCTGAAAATAATTCATAGTAAAAGGTTTAATTTGCCTGGAGATGTGATCCACATCTGATGTGGAAACCACAGTATATATGAGTAGTAATTATTTTGACAACGGTCAGATATTGACAGTGTTTTTCCATAGTTCCTTGTTTTAATAGGTGGCAGATGGCATCTTGAGATGCAGATGACATCTTAAGGTCTTTGGTGTCACTTTCCGAAGAATTTATGGTTAAAGACTGGTTTCCATAAAATTGCTACAGGTTACAGCAGGCAGATGTCGGTGATGCTAATTGCATGGTTGAACAAGGCAGCCTTGCTGATTGCAACGGAGACAGCAACATGTGTAGCCATTGCAGTAAAAAAAAAGCCATGTACATCAGCGAATTTAGGGAGTGGAATGGGGTAAGGTAACCCCTTGTTTCCCTGGTGTCGGGACAGTGTAGCATTTTTATGGAAACATAACTGAAGTCATACTATTTCAATGATAGCTAATGCTATTAGCACCACTATACACCTGACCTCCTGTGCATTACCTTCTACGCAAGCATCTCCTTGAAATCCGAGCGGACACTGACACTCTCCTGTGGCCTTCTCACAAATTCGGTCGTTTGAGCATGTGCAGTTATTACGGCAACCAACTCCCCACAATCCATCTTGGCATTCTATTTCAAATAAATTATATAACTAATTAACACAGGTCAGATGAAAATATATTGTTTATGGTGAAACCAAACCAATCTTTATTTTTAACTATTAATCTTGTGGTTCCCAACCTATGGGGTCCGTAAAAAATAATTGGGTGTCCACCAAGTCTATATACGCAGATGGAAAAAAAGGGTTTCCTAGACTTATATCACTTTTTTATGATTCTATTATTTTCTCGTATTACAACAGTAAGAAACATCTTAATGCCTTCCATAATGAAAGAGCTTCGGTGTTACTTTTGTCTCAAATTATCTGTATTATTGGCAGAATATCGACAATGGGAAACTTACCTTCCATGCAATCAGGTCCAGTCTTTCCAGCTTCACAGGAACATTCACCGTTTATTGAGTTACACTCGCGCTCTCCGCAACGACAAATTCCCTCACAGTTCTCCCCATAACGCCCCTCAGGACATACTAAAAGACATCAGTATATTGTATTGTTGAATAGGAAATGAAGTAACTTGGCCTATAGTTGCACATTTACACAAGATGAATGCTTGTTGAAGCTTGAATCCTCGCGGAGGCGGTGTTTTTTTTTTTTTATAGATATGATGACTGAAATTAGATTTGTTTTTGTGCTTCGGAACAATGTGATAACTAGCATGATGATAATGAATTGATGATGTTAAAGATGACATTGACCATCATCAAAATTATTGTCACGGTGGTGACGATGATAGTCATGATAATGACGACGACAAAACAGGTGGAGGTGACAAATTATTACAATATAATTCAAATTCAAATTTTTGTAAATAATAAAATAAAAACCGTTGATATAATAAATTTTTCTGTAATGTTTCTTTATGGTTTTGGTGTTTTTTCTTGTTTATTAATTATTTGACGTCTTTTGAATGAGTATTAATCATATTTCAGTATTGCTAACTTGTTTGATTGAATCGTTGATGCTATGTTTTAATTCAACATAATAAAGACGAATTTCAAAAATTTGAATTTGAGGACATTGAGAACATAATGATGATTATTATGATAGACATGATGAAGATGGTTGTAGTAATTACCATGTCATTGAGGATGGGGTTTATGAAATTAAATAAAAATGAAAACGAAAATGCCGGTAACAATGACGAGGCCAAAAAAAAATTTTTTGTTTGCCCTCCTACACCCGCTCCAAACTCACTGAAAAAAATAGGGGCGGAAAAAC
This sequence comes from Anneissia japonica, assembly GCF_011630105.1. NCBI lineage: Eukaryota > Metazoa > Echinodermata > Crinoidea > Comatulida > Comatulidae > Anneissia > Anneissia japonica. The sequence goes on along the minus strand of NW_022708971.1, from coordinate 653,567 downwards.
AAAAAACGTTTTCCACTCGCCCCTTTTATCATTTTAAAAAAAGGGCAAACAATTTATTTTTTTAGGCCTGATGTTACATTATGAAAACATTTAACTTCATACCAAATACTCTCCACTCACCTGCCTGTTAAACTCTTACAAAATATTAATATCCAACAAAACACTAACAGCAGGTGGAAACTGAGACCATAATAAATCTTTTTCAAAATACATCGTTGGGAATACATAAAACATATAGAATATTTACAAGCTTCTATAATCAGAGTTTTAGTATGAAATAAATAATTCCAATTAGCCATTAATATTCTATTTATTATTAACGGAGCTGTTCTGCTAGTTGGCGATAATGCAGAACGATGTTAGAAATAATTATAATCTACTGTACCTGGGGGCCAAACGTAAGTGATATATCAATTTTTCATATGATATTCAAAATGAAAAGTAGGCCCGATAATCTTATTCATAGCAGAATATCTAGTAAAAACTCGAGAGGATAGTTCTCATTATCATCTTAATTCAATTTGAATTTAATTTAATCACAAAATATTTAAATTAATAATAATCATATCATCACATTGTACCGTTATCACTTTCGTATGTATTTTCTTTTTATTTAGTTACAAAAAAGTATTTTCATATTAAAAATAACTGATTATTTTCCATTTTAAGGATTGGCTGAAAGGGTTGTTTACTAAACACAAAAAATTTAATAAGCGTCATTCCTGAACAGATAACAGAGAAAATTAAAAGACGGAACAATATAAAATAAATAAAAACTAATAAAATCCGCACGTTCGTATTCTGTATTGCAAAATTATAAAATTAGTAAAAAATAGGTTTGCTCCCATAACCTGTCTCTTATACACATCTAGATGTGTGGCGAAATTTGGGCCGATCGAGACAACAATGTCCTAGGGGGTCCGGGGCATGCCCCCACGAAATTTTTGTGTTGCAGATGCCCGAAAATAACATTTGAGGCATTGTGGGCTATCATTTTTTTCTTTTTCTTTCTTTTTTCCCCCTATTTTTTACCTCCCAAAAGGGGGGGCCGGGGCCGGGCCGGCACCCCCTCCAAATCCGCATAAAATCTGCATAAAAAAAAGGTTAACAAACCATAAAAATATAAGTGTATTATTTACTACAGGATTTGATTTCTCTACAGGCTAAAAAGTAAATAAAAAACGCCCTCACATGTTTCACAGTTTTCTCCCATGTAGCCAGCTGGACACTGGCGACTGCATTCGCCGGTATTCTTGTTACAAAGTTTTGGATCGCTGCAGCGGCACCTGCTTCGGCATTCTAGCCCATACCATCCATCATCACATTCTTAAATATAATGGAAAAGCAAATAAATCCACGTGGAAATATTAATTTATTTATAATTTATCAAAACTTTAAAGAAAAAAAAAATTGTCAAATCATCAATTAAATGATTGGTTACTCATTTTGAAAACATAAATTGAGTGGTCAACCTTCATTTACAAATTTTGAAAATTAAAGAATAAAAAAAAAAAAAGAAAGGAAAAAAACCCATATGGAAATATCAATTTATTTCTAATTTATCAATCAATTTCAAGCAGCACAGAAAAACAATTCTCAAATCATCAATTAAATAATTGGTTTACTCATATCAAAAAACTAAATTCAGTTTTAAAATTCATTTGGAAATTTAAAATAAAAATATTTTAACTTTTTAGTAAATTTGAACTTGAAGATACTCTGTAAGAGCTGTGTACTAAAATACACTTGAAGAATTAATTTGGTGTTTGTTTGTTTACTGTATTTTCCACACACAAATTAAATCAGGTGAAAAATATCTAAAGCTAAGTAATATAAGTTTATTTAATAAACAACATAAAACAAAGTGTGTGAATGGAGGCCAAAATAAGTTTCAGAACAAACTTTGAGGCATAGTACCCATCAGTTAAGGCCAAATAAAAAATATGGTTAGTTTCACTTCAGGGATTTTAAATGATTTTCTTGATGAGGGTATTTAAAGGCTGTTATTTATTTATTTATTTTTTTTATAAAAGAAGTAAAATAAATCTTGGTAATGTGAAACAGACCTTTCCAAAGTGTCTATCAAGCTTAAAACAACTGACGAATAAGAACACGGTCTGGGATACGCACGTGTTTCACAAACACGGATGTCAACCGTTTTCTTTTCAACTGCAGTACCTCAAACCCCTTATCTTGAGTGGCCATTTGCCTTGTTTTAGATGACTGAACTTAAAAAAAATCTCAATATGACATCATTTACAATGTGTATCTTGACATCACAAGGTGTTCTTACCTATTTGACATCGGTCTCCTACATAACCACGTTTACATATGCAAACTCCATTCTCGTTGTCACAGCTTTCTGCATTAGTAGGATGGCAGTCACATTTCATGCTACAACCAAGGCCATACATAAATTTTGGACATTCTACAGAAAAAGTGATTGTTATTAATAAAGATTAACTAAAAATAAAACATGTTTAATGAACTCTCAACCTGCCGAATAAAAATAATTTTTTTTTTGCCAGTTACCTCAACCGACGCCAAAAAGAAAATGGAAATTTAAGAAAAAAATATAATGTTTTATTTTTATTACACCAACCGCTGCTTTGAAATCCCACAAAAATAAGAAATCTTATCAATACTCTGTTTTGTATTCTTTATGATCATGTGATAGGATCTCCAGTGAAAGCAAAAGAACACCCTCTATTACTTTTTTACCTCGCACACTTGCAAATTTGTTATTCATCAAACAATTTTTATTTTCCACTCTGCCTAGATAATCATTTTGCTAAATATGAAAACAAAATTTCATTTATATTTTTTATTTATTTATTTTTTTTGTCTCATCTGATGATATCTTTTTAAAAAATAAAAAATGTTTTAGATTTTTCTTATACTCTAGTAAGCAGTTCGGGTGACATTTTAGGCTTAGATGGCAGTGTATACTATGGCCACAAGCATTGATTTATTTAATAGCCTATATCATGTCATTGTAAAGGCCATTTGTCATCATTTTGTAAAGATTGAGTGTTAAGATACTTCAGGGAGTTCTAGCATTCTAAAACATGCAATCATCCTAAATTTACAGAAGTGGATTTGTCATACAGTAAAGGCCAACTCAGACAGCAATGTAAAACGAAGACGGGCGCAATCTGTTGTTGCGCCGACACGATGGTTTACGGCGGGGTCGGTCGTGTCATAGTATATTAAAAATCTTTTATTTCTCACAACGGCTTAAGTCGGTCCCTGACGATAAACCACATCGGGCTGAATCATACAAAGCTTTCTGAGTTGGCCTTAACACCTCTGCTTTTTTTAGTGGAACTTTTTGCTTGTTTGTTAGTATGACTGGAACAGAAGAAGGCGCCAGGTGACGACTTGTGGCTTGCACTGGGTGTCACCAAAATGCTGAGAAAAAACTCTTACCGCTGATTAGTTTATCACACAAACTGTATGACAACCAAATTAATAAAATAATTTACATCTCAATTTAATTGCAAATATGAATTAGAATGTTAGTATTTGATAATCGGTTGGATAATCCCAGATGAATGGTTACCGTGATAAATCATTGATTTTTACCAGAATTGCTACGATTGCTAATTAGGGTGAAGCCTATTAATCGGTTATGAACAATTAAGTGACTCAGTACCATTAAAATCTATTTTGATTGATAAACACAACATTACTCAAGTAACAAGGGAATACATAATTCCAAAAGGAAATTCAGTGTAAAAAAAATGATCAAAATAAATTAAATTTCATTAATATATAAATTAAGCAAAGTTTTTCCAAAGGCAATAACAATTTACAAATCCATATCAAATTTAAATGTATAAGTATCATTTTAAATATCAAGCTATTAATATGCTTTAAACAAATTCGTAATTTATAAAAGTTTATTAAACAATATTTTGAAAATCAATCATCAAATATATATATCTTATTATTTTCTTAAATTATGTTAAATTTTAGTACTATCAAAGGTTTATGAAGACTTGCTTTGTAATTAACAACTACTATCAACTACAGTACATTAAGCCATAGATTGGCTTTGAATAGCCTTTGGATATAGATTATTTTTAATCCTTTCAAGGTTACTCTGACCATCAAGAGACTGTTGTCAAGACACCCTAGTAATATATTACAAGTTATAACTATTTTATTTATCTTATATAAAGCAAGTAATTGTATATATACAATACTACATAATACATACACATATTCAGTCTGTATATATTAAATGCAACCGTAATGAATGCAGTACTCACACAAGTATAATTTTGACTTTAGATACACTGGAATTTTAATGAATATTAGTCACATAGAGTATGTATAAATATATATCATTGTAAATCCATGTGTGTGGCTTCAAATTATGTATCAGTCGTTAAAAACAAGGCATGTAGACTATTAAACACTGTATTTATTTTCGAAAGAAATTTTCGGCCAGTCGAAATAAATAAATATATATAAGTATATAATATATAATATATATTTATATATTACATATATATATATACATTTATATTTATATGTATTATAATTATATTTATTTATTTATCTACAGTACTTACAATCACATTATATATAATTAATGACTTGTTGTTGAAAAAGTTTGTTAGTAATGACAACTATAAATCGTTATACATATTAAGGAAGATAAAACAGAAAATAAATAACAAAGATATATGTTTGACAAAAAAAAATATTTATCATGAAAAACATTGTTTTCTCTTCTGTATTGCAAGTCAGAAATGTTCATGTTTAAAAGTTCATTGGCATGCGTGCTGTACAGATTTAATCAATTAAGCGCGAGTATGTTCTTGCAAATTCAATATTACAACTCTATTCATTCTATCTCTATTCAATACCTATAACTACATCCAATAATAGATTTTATTCCAGTCCTCTGGACATGTAATAACAACTAGAAGGTGATAATTAGTGGAAAGATATTTACTGGACTGTGAAATTTCAAATTGATTTAGCAACATAGTGAGCAGACACATAGCATCAACTGGGAGATCTCCGGCCCTTGTCACGCTTCGCAGAACAGCACCAGCCAGGCAGGCAATGCCAACACATAAGAACAAGTGGGTTGTGATGGAGTACAGCCGATGTAGCGAACGCCAACTAGATAGATGTGGCAGCGAGGTAATCCATAAATCCACATATTGATTGCTTTTAATGAATGACTCTGTTATTATCGTGGGTACTGCTCAACGTATATATTCTTTGTCTGTAGGCAGTCGGCAGTGACACAATGCTGTATTGAACTTGTATAGCTATCGGTATTGATTAGTTTTCGCCTTGAGTTTCATAAGTTCTGACTGTTCATTTGACCAGCTATCATTTACTCTACAGCATTTCTTGCGTCTGGTTATAATATAGCACAACACTTCTATTGGATTTTACTGTTTTGTTTAAAGCCTTACTCTTTAGTGCGGATTTTTAAGCACAAGTTTAAGTTGATTCTGTTTCTAATGTTGCAAGGTAAACGGTGGCATAAACTTGTCAAACAAAAAAACACAGACTTCAGTCTCAGAAAACTGGAAACTCGGTAAGGATATTTATTCAGAATTTGCATTAGCTCCTTTTTGAAATCACACCAGCACAATGTCTAGAATTTTGAAGCCAGTGCCGGAGCGCAAAGCCATCAACCCGTATTTAGAATGCGATTCATGCAACACGCAATACGAAATAGGAAAGAAAATGATTAAGACCTTACCATGTCGACATACAGTTTGTCGTCATTGCGTTGCTGCTGTTACCAATGATGGCAAAAGACCTTTTGTTTGTCCACGTTGTCGCTATACAAGCGAGAGTCACTTACGGCGTCAAAGTTCTCAGGAATTATTACATCAGGCATCGCTTAGTCGGGAAGTATCACTGAGTAATAGATCATTGCAAAGACAATTATCGCAGTCATCAATATCCAGACATGACAGTATCCCTCGAAATGTTGACATCAACAATTTGATTGGTCGTTATGATGGCGAACGTAAAGACATTCTTGGTGAAGCTCCAACTTGCGAAAGCTGTGACAGAAGGGCGCACTCCACAGCCTGGTGTTCCAGCTGCGCAATTTTCCTTTGCCGTTATTGTATTTATGCACATAAACATTTAAAATCCCTGTCCGGACATAAGTTGTACGCACTACGAGAGGGTAACAGTGGTAATCAAGCAAAATCCGTTTATTGCGAGAAACACAACACGCAGCTAATGACCTTATTTTGCAAGGCCATCGACTGTCAGATACCCATGTGCAAAGTTTGTGTGGCCGAATCTCATAGCACATCGAACCATGAGATCGTAGAGATAAGTCAAGTAGCCAAGGAACACAGGAAAGAGCTGGAAAAATTAGTTGATACAATGGTTGGAAAGGAAGAAAGTTTACTCAAATTTGTACAGAATGCACAAAAAATGCTACACGAGTTCAACACCAATACAATGCGTGTTGAACGTGACATGAAGGAATTTTTTGACAACTGTCATCGAGCATTGTACGAGAGAGAGAAACATTTGAATGAACAACTCTCCACTACAACACATGACATGACAGTGCAGATTCGAACCCAGAAAGAAAATGTAGAAAAAATTGTAAACAGAATCGATTCAACCTATCAGATAACTCAACACGCACTCCAAGGGACTGATGATGTTGAAATTGCACAAGTACGCAACCAAATGAAGATAACACTGCGTAACATGAGAACAACACTGGATGAGCTTTCTTCGATGAATGTAAACATTCAACCACTGGCAAATAGTTACGTTAAATTTAAATGGGACCATAACACTTCATGGGAGAGTTACAAAGAAATAGTGCGTAAACTTGGCGAACTCGATGCTAGTAACACGGCACCGTGTTTAACAAAGGTGACACTAAATGCTGCGTTCGCGGGTCAGGAATGCCACCTTTTAGTTCAGACCATTGATTACAATATTCGGCCAAAGAATGCGGGAGGTGATAAAATTAGTGTGATTATACAATCATCTGATAAGAAGTCGCTTGTCACTACAATAATGGATAAGAAAAATGGGCTTTATGAGGTATTATATGTGCCTCCTACACCTGGCAACTATGAGCTGACAGTGAATGTTTTAGATCAAACAGTTTCCAGAAAAGACGTACCTTTGACAATTCACGTTGGATCTTTACGACACACAAAATATCCTGCCCTCGTTGGTGAATCAAGCAAAGTTTTACTGGAAACATTCAATAGTAAAGACAGTCTTCAGCATATTATCAATAAAATGCAATTGACAACTGAGCTTCATGATCCAAGGGGAAATATCGTACCTATCAATACACACTATGATGATGCAGGTAAATTTGAAATATCTTTCACAGCAATGGTTATTGGGGACCATCACCTAACATTGTTAATAAGTGGAAACCCAATCAGAAACAATCCTCTTATCATACCTGTGTTCCACAAAATTGGAACCCAAGGAGCTCGACCAGGGCAATTCAACTGTCTAACATCCCTTGCAATAAGTCCTAAGCACCATCGTGATGTATTCGTAGCGGATACAATGTGGAACCAACGCATTCAGCGTATTACCACCAAAGGTGTGTATAATGAATCTTACATGGTTCCTTACAAAGACTTTTCTCTAATAAATTTTGATGATTCCGGGAACCTGTACATACTGTTTCTGAATCAAAAGAGACTTTTCACATACGGTGTTGGATCTGGGAGTACTTTGCAGCTACGATACCATTCTTCACTGCCTCAACTTCAGTTTCCACATGGTATGGCTGTGAACTCTCTTGGGCAAGTTCTTATAAGTGATATAGGCGCTCATTGTATATTTGTATACCTCCAATCTGGTTCCATGGTAAAACAAATTGGAAGGGAGGGAACCAATCGAGGAGAGTTTAAGTTTCCTACGGATATCTGCCTCAACATCCAAGATCAGGTTTTTGTCTGTGATATGGATAACCGCCGTGTACAGCATTTGGACAGTCAAGGAAGATGCATGGGACTGTTTGGATCAGAGTCGAGTCTCAAACAGCCAATAGCAGTAGCTTTGTCCACTGAGGGTTATCTTCTTGTGCTGGATCGTTCTGATCTCAACGTAGTCGTCTTCTTTCTACACACCGGAGGTATTGTCAACAGAATCGAAACAAACAGCGTTGCATCGGCTGACCGGCTTCTTGCACTGCATGATGGATACTTTATGAAGACAGACAATACAAATCACTGCCTCCAGAAGTTCAAGTATGTGGAAGATATGGGTTGGCAATCTGAAGAGGATGCTGGTGGTCAATTGCGCTCCTCAGCAGGTACTCCTTATAGTCTGCAGAACGGCTACCAGAGCAGTCAATATGGCACCTACAATGGCAGCCTCGAGGAACAGCAGAGGAGTCAATCGCATTACTCCCAATCACATTCTTCAAGTGAGACCAGTAGGACGATGAACGGCACACTGCCAACATCGCACTACTCTTACAGACAGGATCAACCTCCTGACTTAAGATATGGGTCTCCACGTCATGGACAAGATCGTATATAGAGAAACATAACTCAAGGAATAAAGTTCCCAATATGGTTCTTTGTAAGTTGAATTTTGTAAACATTTTCCAAAAACAGCAATTACAGTATTCATATCATAATTACTAGTTACTGGCACAATAACTATCCTATTACTAACTAAAACCTATGGATTTTTTTTAATGAAGTATTATCTTTGTAATATTATTGACTACAATTATAATAACCATGCTATGTAATGCATTGCAGTTAGAATTAACATAACCCAAAAATGTTTACACTATTATTAAAATATTGAATATTACTAATATTATTATATGCATGCATTCCAATTACTTTTCATGAGGCATACCTAGCAAACAAAAAACGTTCTTATACCGTTTCCACAACGTTGTAAAAACGTTCACAAATCGTGAGGTTGTGAAATTAGGTTATGGTTCTACAAAATAACGTTTTTATCACCGAACTGTAACATTATTATAACATTCTTATAATGTAATTGTTAGCGAAGTTGCTTCCTGTTAGCTAAATTGTTCCTATTTACAGTATGTAAAATTTAATAAGTCACCACAATCAAAATATTATGCTTAATTTCCATTAGACAAACTTGTTAATTACAAATGTATCTCACACAAAAGACCAAATTTCAAATGTTTATTCCAAGCCAATTTGTATTGACAAACTCTGACAGTAGCTTGTGTTCTTTACTTGTTAGTCTTTCAGTCTAGCTGTTACAAGCTCAATAATTGATAAGTGATGCATACCAAGATGAATATCACTTTTTGGGTTGTTTAAGAAAACCCATCAAGCAAATGGATTTGTCTGAGATACGAGCAGAATGCTTAGCAAACAGTTGCATATTTTTTAGAGAAGGGCATGAGTGGGGGGAGGGGGCCCTTGAATCCTCCTCCTATTCACCCGAATGGTAATTTGCTGAGCAAAAAATATACTCAAGTAGTTACAAATTACCTCATAACACCATATTAATGAAGACGTTAAAGATAATTGTTTCAGTTTTATTTTTCAAAACACTATTTCTGCTTGTGTAGAGTACTACAGTGTTACGTCACGATACCACGTGATATTGCTCCGTTGCTATTGGCGACACTAAATTCGTTCAACCGACGGCTTTCTCCACTGAAAAAACCATTGATCCCAATTTCTAACGTAATTATTAAGAAGTTGTATCTTAATTTTTCTTTGTAAGTGTTAGGGGTCATCCATAATTATCAACATTTTCAAAAGAGTACAAAACATACGCTTTAGGGTGGGAGGGGGTTGAAAGTGTAGGCATAAGTACTTTTTTATGAAAAACATAAAATGTTGATCTCAAAATGACACAAATCAACATTTTATTGTGTACTCTTTCGGGGAAGGGAGGGGGTAACAGAAAAGAGTATGTTTTGTACTGTTTTGAAAATGTTGATAATTATGGATGACCCCCTTAATTGATGATTAAATGCGTGTTCGATAACTAATATAACGCGAGCTTTTTGTGTTTTTAGTACATTTTGATGGTAAATTATTAGATTTTAAAATGCCTATCCCAGAAAGCCTATTCTAAAGATTATGAAGTCATTCAGGCGTAGTGAACGGTAAACAACGTCTGGTTGACAACAAAGGGCGCCACCTGGCGTTGTGATGACACAACACCAGGTGGCGCCCTTTGTTGTTGATGACACAACTATTGTACTCTATAACATCATTCCAGTTTGTATCTTTGCAGCTAAGCTTCATCACTTAAACACTGAACCTCTTCATTTAACCTTTGCATCACCCATCAACCCCCACTCTTATGCCAATATACCTATATGTGCCATTGTTAGAAAAATACTTCACACTTTGCTCAACTCTTTCACACTCTGGTGCTAAAGGTCATACAAACTATTGCAAAATTATAATTCTTGGGTGTTCATTTACAAACAGGTAATAATTAAGTATAACTTTGAGGTTTTTGTTTGGATTTCTTGTATAAACTTTTATTTTAAGAATTTAAAAGCACTAACTGTTCATTGGACTGTTTTGGTGTGACAAATATTATACTCACCATTTGTACATTACATTTGCACAAAAATAAAGTAATTAATAAAGCAATAAATTGCTGGAGCTCACAAAGTTTCTTACGGAGTCTTTTTTAATACCTTGTTTAGCAAACTTCTTTAAAAACAACCGTCAGAGGAGGGGGGAAGGGGAAACATTGTTATCTTATTTAGCAAAATGATTTTGCCAAAAGCATCTAGGCAGAGAAAAATATAAAAATACAATTTTATTCATGAATGTAAACATGGTAATAATGAAATTGATAAATGTTTTAATTTTATACAATTAAGGAGGAAATATCAGTGTTATTAAAGTCTACCATTGAAGTTGTTTCATTTTTTTCTATATTCTGTTGGAATACACGTGGAACACAAATGATATATATATATATATATATATATCTTATTTTTGGAAATTTCAGGAAAGTGGACGGCATCATTTGAATTTTGAAGTTTTTTTTGTAATAAATAATTTTTTTTTTTATAAACTTTATATTTTTCAAGGCAGAGGGTATGCTAACTGGCCAAAATAAAATTGTATTTGTATTTGAAATCATGGCAGTTCTTAGGTTTGCTAAACGAGGTATAAAAAAACTCTCACAGCATAAATAATGACTAAGGATGATGTCATAAAATTCAATGATTGATGGATTGAGTGATTTGATTGGTATGGAAGCTAATTCGATTGATTGATTGGGATATTTAATCCCGGGAGATGTAAAAATATGTTTGCATCTCCCTGTTTAAACTAAAAGCATTCTATACCAGCAAAGCTGCAAAAGTCTTATTGTAAAATAGCTTCAACATGTAATTTATATATTACTATTGGCTAGTTTAGAATATAATTTATTTCAAATTCTTTAATTATTATCATTAAAATAACAATTTTGTTTAAAAGAAAAATTATCTATGTTTTTATATAATGATTTCATATTTTTAAGAATATTAACAAGATATATAATATGTAATTTATATTTTATGATTTCATCTGTTATAAGATCAATACCTACCTTCTGGACATACATGATTGATTGTAGAGTAAATTATTCATTACATGTTGTTGAATACCAAGTTTCACACATATTAATAAGCTAAGCATTGTGTGACGAACTTACGGAAGTTGCAAGACATTCCAAAAAAGCCAGCGGGACAGTTGCAGATTCCAGTGTCACGGTTACAGGTCAACCCACTCGAACACTGGCAATGTCGCTGACACTCTGTACCCCATTTCCCAGGTGGGCAGCCTAGAAAACAAACACGTTAATTATATGTTTGATAGCTACTTAATTTCAATAATTTTCCATTGAGTATTTAAAGATGTATTATCAGTCGCAAGGTTTATTAGCTTCAAATTAATAATCTGAATGAGAAAAAAATTCCACTGTCAATTTTCAGACATTTAAATAATACAGTGTACCCTTTATTTCGAGATCCCTCTAAATTCGACATTTCTTTAATTCAAGACCACTTTTTCAAGAACTAAATAACAATCTTCAACATTTTAACACAAAGTTAACCCTCTGTATTAGGGACCAAACCTGGAGACCACCCCAAATTATCAGGTCCCAAAGGTGGTCTCTAATTAGCAGGTGAACTGAAATTTTCCTAAATTCTTTTCCATAGGGATCCTTAAATTCGCTTTTATTTTTTTATTAAAATGTCTGTAAATTGGTGAAAACTCCTTTTTTTCGATTTATTTCACAGGTAGTAAAGGTAGGAGTTCCTTTTAAACTAGTTATCAAAATTTTATTTAAAAGATATATTTTTCTGTCTTTTTGACTGGTAGTACATCTTTATTAATATTATTATTAATATATTTAAAATATGTAAAAATATTATGCCATATATTATGACCATCAACAACATCATCTTGTATTTAGTTTAAAGTAAATAGCAAATGTATTATCATCATAGCATTTTTTAACATTTTGATGTGTGTGTAATAAACATTGGGCAATTACTTGGACCATTTTTTTTTACCATGTTTTGGATTGTAAAATTTTTGTTTAGCTTTAGTTAATTATTATTGTACTTAACAGTATTATATACTATGGTAAAATATTCATTATCTATACTATCAGCAATATATATGTTAATTTCTTAATATTAATAATTCATAATATATAATTTAATTTTTCCCATTGAGGTGAAGGCGAACAGCAATGGGATATCCTCTCTGTACAAATCTTGTATGTCAAGATAAAAAAATACATTTTTGTACGAGGGGCTTTAAATTTGCATACCTTATTTATCTTTACAAATTATACATGAAATATTACAAAAATTATACAGGAAGGATTAATCGATATGCAACATAGTAAGACACTTTCCTTCAAAAGCTATTGCAATTAATTTTTTAACATTCAATATAATCTGCTTAAAATTTAATTCACCAGCAAGTAAAATCAGTGCTTCAATTACAGTATTATAAAAGATATTGAAAATGTACAATTAAAGGTGCACTGCCTGCCATGAGCTAAAATAATTGTTAATTTGAATACATTCCCTCTAATTAAAGACCCCTCCAATTAAAGACCAAATTGGAGGGACCTGTATAAGTAAGGCATTAACTTACAATTAAAAATGGTATGTCCCTGTCAATTAATGGACAGTTAAACAATACTTTTACTGTTTTATTTTGCACAATTGGCTGATTCAGTCTAAGAATTTTTGTGTACAAAAATCAGCAAAAACTGTTTTAAAAAAATTGTTTCTAGTTGGGAGTTTATAACTTATTATTTTCATACTTTAAAATGAGCATTTCCAGGTTTTGATTTTTTTAATTTTTAAGGTGTTTTTCCGATTTGTTTTGGCAGACAGTGTATCTTTAAACTACACTATATCCTAAAGGAAAAAATGTCATTAAATTTATGTAATAAAGATACATCTTGGTAATCATTTCAAGGATTAGATTAAAGATCCAAGGAATACTAAAGTAAGCATTATGAATATCAATGTGCTGCTTCCCTGCAGCAAATTATGACAACTTATCTATTAGTGCTTGAAACAAGATCAAGTACGTAGGTCTTTTGGGATCATATCTTAAGATTGCAAGCTGTCAGTTTAGTTTAGATACGTAGATAATAAAACCATAAGGCACACACTGTGCTGATGGCAGCATGACCTTCATTCTTTTGTGAGCGCTTGACAATGAAATGGCATCTGCCAAGTGTCATTGGCAGTCTTAAACCGGGGCCTCACTGCATCGTAGGACGGTCGCATGACGGATCCAACTCCCCTTCCTGTATGCGCTAGACCACGTCTGAACGGATCTTCATTAAAAACAACCCATTGTGCGCGCATCGTTACGCTGCGTTCTCATAAAAGCACATCGCCAGACGACCATCAGACGCAGTTAGTGCCCGGCTTTAGCTGATGGTTACAAAAAAAATATCCACTGCGCGCACCTTGTCGTGCCCCATTTCGCATGGATTTGCTCTGGCGCACAACCATAGTGTGTGCCGGGCAATAATTTGTCGTGCTTTTAACAATTTTTTGACTAATAACCTAATAATAAAACAAGTTTATGTAAATTCAATTGTAATCTACATTTTTTAATATGAATATTGTAAACTTGGAAATAATTATATTAAAAAAATATATCAGTATTTATATCTATTATGTTTTCATGCTCAATAAAAATATTGTAAAGAAATAAAACTAGAAGTATTTTGTGTAATTATATACCAATTTTGCTTTTTTTCTCTGTAATTCTTCTATAAGCAAGTACACACACTAAATTCGAACTTTTTTTTGTAAGAAAATGGAGGAATAAGTTAAAAAAACCTATTTCTTCATTATCAAATTCTGTTTATCTAATGACTGAATGAATTTGGATAGAGACTTTCATGTCAATATGATCCCTATGACCTGTAGTTGATTCTAAAAAATTATTTGGTACTTGTATAGCGCACTGAAGATATGACATTTTAATTGATTTGAACCCAGTATTGTTGTATTAGAAGATATGGCACAGCTCAACTCACTTGATGTAATCTGAGCTCCGACAATAACTACAACATTGTGACCAATATAACACTAAATATATCTGCCTGTATCTTATATCAAATATATTGATTATTTTTAGTTCGTTTTTGATTATTCAAATAATGTGATGGTGGTCTTGCCATACCTATCAGTATTATTGAAGTAGACTGCAAAACGTTAATAACAGCCCAGTTTATATAATATCACCTAGGTTATATTGACGATGATCCAAAAAAAAAGAGACAGGAAGCTTTTCAACACTCTCGGTCATTAAAATTATCAGTTTGGTGTTCCAGCAAAGATAATAAATAGCAGAAGATAGAGCAGCTTCCCAATATAGGGGAACATCCATTCAAAAGGCATTGTGGGCACACGAAGAGCAATTTTACTGCAACCGCACGGCGGCGCTATATAAAAATAATAAAGGCGCTACTCTTTTTTGCTTGTTTCCTTTAGCTTCTCCACTTAGTAAAATGTTCAAATTTTACTGCAACTGCAAATACGCGGAGCAACTCATTCTTCTGCTATATAAGTTCTTTGATTCCAGCTAGTAATTGAATAAAGTGCACAACATACTTCACAACACTACAATGTGACATTGTTCCACAAAACTGGAAAAATTTGAAAAAATTTGACCAACATTTTTTTAAATGTAATTATACTCAACATTAAATTAGCTTTAGAATGCCATACTTTACTGGGATGGTGTTAGTTTCCCTTAATCCAAAAGCAGATATTGAATTTGAGGTATCGCTATTCACACACCTGAGAAAAACAGCTATAGTGTGCATGCACAGGTTGCAGTGGTTACGCATGAGTGCACACACATAGTAAGCAGTCACAAACAATAATGTGTATATTAACAACACATTTTAAGCATATTTCACAGGTTTATGTTATCACAAAAAATGGAATATTTACATTTCAAATGTGAATAAAATATTAACAGAGATAATTAAAAAGCTGAAATATGGAATTAACTTAAGTATTTGTTTTCTCAAAACATTGACTTGCCGCTTTTTCAGGTTTGTGGAAATACATCACATATAATATAAAACCAAAACTCAGCACCTGACCGAGATGTTATGTCCCTACTTCTTGTGCTGAAGATCTCGGTTCAAACCTGGTCACCACCAGGTTTTACTCCGAGTCTGATTGTGCTCTGCGAATATATACCCTCACATGAGAGTTTGGCGAGATAAAGGAAAATGTATCCATTACATGTCGGTTCTGGCACTGCACTGTGGCTACACAAGTCCTGAGGGTCCCAGCCAAAATTTCCAATTTCAAAAATATCAAGTTAGAAAAAAGGGAAAAATTTCATCTTTTTAATCTTAAAATAAAAATATTTAGCAGTGTGCTTGTGTAAAAATGTGTTTACAAAAAAAAAAAAAAAAAAAAAAAGGTTTCACTCACCATATTCACAGTAGCGACCTTCAACCCCTACTGGACAGATACATTCACCAGTTACAAAATTACAAGTTCCTCCATTTTTACATATGCATATGCTTTGGCAACCCTCTCCATAAAACCCTTCAGGGCAAGCTGATAAGAAAAGGATATATTATAAAAATGAGTTGGAGGACCAAAGTGAATATTTGATTTTAAACTTTGGGCCGCATAGATGTTGCTAGTGTTCTTTTAAAAACCTTCATGCACTGCTGTAATACCACTTTCTGTTTCGGTTTCAACATTATTTTTTACAAATGATCAGTTTAGGGTCATCAAAGACAAGAGGTTCTTTAGGGAAAAATGGCTGGGGACTGCACACGACAAGGCTTTAATTTATTTTAACAGGCTGCAAAATTGTTTGGCGGATGTTCACATAAAGGCTTAAATTCATTTTCACGGGCATGCAGAAACGTAAACTAATTCTCATTAGGAGTTTTAGGGAGTGGAGATGTTTTTGGTTTGTGACAGGAATTGAACCATAACAGGAAATGAACCCAGAACTCTGGCATTGGAAGGCAAGGATCTTAAAAACTACCAAGCTACAGCTTCACTCACCAGCAGCAACAAGGAGTGGTAAAAATTCTTAAGCTCTGTCCAGATTATCAAATTTTCTTTGACAAAAACTGTTGTATGCCCATATACAGTCATGATGTGCCTATATATGGTCATGATGTGATGTCATCATGACCATATTTGGGCATGGCACATGTTTTTGTCCAAAAAATTGATAGTGTGGACAGGCCTTAAGTGTGTCTGAATTGAGAAATGTCTTTTCTAATGTGTGAAACTGTTTATTAATTTATTTTATGTTTTTATTTGTAATTATTTAAAGACGAGATTTGAAATGAGGCTATTTCACAACATTTTTTCATAGATATCCTTGATTTCAGAGTCTTTAAAATCAACTGGTCTTATAAATTTGATATTTCTAATAAATTTTTTAATAAAATTCTCTTCAATTCAATTCACTCCATCTATCACTAAAGCATTAAAATTAAAAAATCAATAATTACTCATTATGAATAATTGATAAATATGTTTTTTATTATTTCCCTATTAAGTGGAAAGTGTAAACAATACACAATGTATCATCTGCTGTGCTCCCTAAGGGAGTATTCAGATATGAATGAATATTTATAAACATATATGAATAATCAATCATAAACCAATTAAAGCTGTGAATATTGACATTTTATATTCACCATATATTTCGCTGGAAAGATCAACTTTGATCGATATGGTCAAAATAAAAAGTTTTCAATTCAATATCAATTTATTTATTTATATTTTAACAACATTTTAGTTTACTTGTCGACAAGCCACTGTGTGTGTGCTGATCTGTGGAGATCTCTTGGTATTTACCATGGGATCCTTGGTGTTGTCACTTTATGTTAATAGCATTTAATATATAAGTCCATATGTATCGTTGTTACTACCCTAATAAATCCAAGATAAGGTGTATCTACAAGAAATATCTTAGGAAGTCCCTGTAACATTTATCATACTGTACACCCCACACCCACCATGTAAAATTTTTTTTATGTGTGATATTACACATACTTTCATTGCAAACGATGCCACGGAAGCCAGAAGGGCAGGTACATCCATTAAGTTCCATGTTGCAGGCTCCACCATTCAGACACGGATCCTGATTGCATGAGAATTCGCACTGAGGTCCAAACTCGCCAAAATTGCAAAACACACCTAAAAACATCAATAAAAAAAAAAAACAGTAAAAACAGTAACACAAATAATAATTATCATAATTATATCATAATCATATATAAAAATGATAATTTTACAGGATAATTAATAGATAATAATAAACTGTTATAACAAAACAATTTATTTATGTTTTGAATAGTTTCATCTGGATAAAATGATCATATTAACTGATACAAAAGAATAAACCATTCTGATAAACTCCTCCCCTTAGTTACTGTTACTAAGGACCCACTTAGTGCAAATTAATGTTAACATATACATTTGTGGGACATGCGTATATTCCTGACCCTGTTATGATTGGGGAGATTTGAAGTTTGATCGACATTCCAAGAAAGGTCCTTTAAGCCTAAATTTTCACATTCCCTTAAAGCCCCATTCCCTGCAAAATTTCAGTCTTTAAGAAAAATCTAATTTTTGTATAATGTTATAAAGATTTATAGATATAATACAGAATTGCTAGTTTAACTGAATTTAGACATTCCTAAGAATGAAAAAAAGGTAAAATAAGACTGAAATTTGATTTTTTTTGTGTTCCACACAAAAAATAAATGTGGATGAATTTTTCATTTTGATTTTGCGATAGGTCGTGAGAAAAAATATAGTAGGCGCCGAAAACATTCGCCTATCCAGCTAGGCCTAGCCTTACCTCGGTTTGGGTTCTGTTATCACACATAAAAACGGCCGACATGATATTTTCCGTTGCTAGTATTGACACTTGTGATATATAATATTTCATTGGAATTATTTCAAATTTGTTAAAAAACTGATTCTGACTGAGATTTTGACACTTAAACAAACATATCTCCTTAATCGAACGACCGCATTGTGCGAGATACGAAGTACAAAAAAATATTCTCATTAGAGAGGGTGCACTTTATTGACTGTATAAAAGTATACATAAAAGCGAGAGTATTCCAGTGGATGCGATCTACAACCTATGAATTTGCCTAGTAACGATGAATTCGTCCAGAAAATGGTAATATTTTATAAGAAATAGTCTGTATTTCTCATTTTTTTTATTCTTTTGCGTAAAACTAAAACTCATGCCAATATTTTTCCATGATTTATAATAATTGGAGTAATTCAAATGAATATTTTCTAAGAAAGTCAGTTTTTAGTGAAATTTTGCCGGGAATGGGGCTTTAAAGTAAACTAATATACTGTAAACAGCAAACTAGCTCCCCCTCGTGTGATCATCGAGTCCAACGCACTCCACCCTCGTTCTCCATCAGTCCCATTATCCACCGCCCCAAAACACCATTTTAGGTCTTCTAGATATACCACTGCATGTAAATCCAGTAAATGAATAATTGAAATAACAAGTGAAACTACAAAGTTCTCAAACCTTTAGGGATGGATAGTTCAACCAATTCTCCATTGTTGTCATAGTATTGTTCATAATCACTCACAGTCTCAGAGACTAATACTGGAGAATAGCCCAAACCAGATATATTTGGAGAAATTCCAGCTTGTTCTAGAAAAGTGAAATATCCATTGATTAACTATAAAACATTTCAGGACACAAAAAACAAACTTTATGGTATACTAAATTAGATCACCAAAAGACTTGTATTGCATATGGTTGGTTTACAATCTGTTACAATTCTAAAGCATCTTTAGAACTAGAGATTCGTTGAAAGACTGCTTTATACAATTACACCATCTATGTTTCTATCTGAGCACTGATATATCATTAATCTACTTGTATAAACCTCATACAGCCTTTGGTATGCTATATATAACGACTGGGCCATTGAGGATTTGTTGGGATTTCAAATTTGATTAAAGCAAACCACATACATACACAAAAATCAATGACAGAAAAAAGGACTATAATTTTTGCAGGTGGAAAATGGCACCGCAAGCAGCTCGAATTTTCGAAGTATATATATATATATATATATATATATATA